>NW_010107638.1:18356-28507 GCF_000699245.1 Pterocles gutturalis | reverse complement strand
TCTTTCCATGGCTTTGATACGCAAAATACGGGAGGATATTCACAATTATCTTTGGAAAACAGTCTGCTAGAACCTGCTTCCAGTCTTTTTCAATCTTGTTGGCAAGTGATTTCACATCTTCGAACTGACTTCTAATCACCAGGTATGGAACCAAAACTTTATAACAAGACCTACGTGCAGTAAATACATTTACAGAATGTCCTTGAACTGGATTTTTAAAAAAACCTCAAGCATAATATAGCAAATACCATTCCTCTACTGTGTAACTAAACTTGTAATTGTTGTTTAGTTACTGCTATAAAAAAAAAATCTTACCGGCATAAATATAATATACAAGACACTTGGAATACATTTTAAAAACTCTCATGTTATCTTACAACAAAATCCTGATGCTCTACTACATTTAGAAATTTGATACCCTGCGTCATAATTGTAAATAAATCTAAATAAACTCCTTTCATATAGCAAACTTACCTGTAGAATTCCTCAAGGCTACTATAGTTCAGAAGAACAAAAGGAAAAGCAGACAGGCTATATCCACTGTCATTTATTTTCAGCCACTCCATCACCAAATAGTCTAAATGGGATGTCATGAAGTCTTCTGTACTTTTATAGCCAAAAATGTCAGCTACTTTTTTCAAAACCTGTGCATGAAATGAGAGTGCAGAAATAGCATGCAGAGTGTGTCATACTATGGCAAACTGACAGTACCACACCTCCTCGTCCTCTCCCCTCCAGCCTTTCAAGAATACTTGTATAACTCAGCTCCTATTTAGCATAAGCAATTTTTTTATTATTTGTATTGCCATATCTCCAAACACTGCCATCAAAGAACTACAACTACCCTGTGTGAGGTGGTATGCAAAGAACGGACAGCCGGTACACATTTTGTGGGGTAGAGACTGTGTATAAAGTCAAGAGGCAAGGAACAGAAACAAAAGAGAAAAAGGAGAGAACGTGTACCAAAAAAATGACAGGCACGAAAGGCTACGGTATAAATAGCAATCATTTCAGTATGCCCTTGTGAACTTTAAACTTCAAACAAGACACATACTATCTTCAAATACTGTGCAATTATTTTACATATTTTCCATATCTGAAAACTCACTTTACTTCCACTGGGTAGAAAGATTTTCTGCAATCTTCAATGTATAAAAAACTATTTGCATTTCAGATCTGTGCTTTTAACATACAGCATTTACCACTAAAATTGCTTTTTATGATGTCATTATTTCTATGTAGGTCATTAAATATAACTACAAATTTACTCAGATATCTAAGTCTCATGTTAGTCACACTTTTACAAAATTTAACAACTTTCAATACTGACAGAAGCATTTTGTACCATTCCTATTTTAACCTAACCTTAACTTATAACCTAAATACACAATGGAATTTTAAACTTGCCTTTTTCACAAGATGAGGTTCTAATCCATTCTCTTTCACAGATTGGCAAATAGCAAACAAAGCCTGCTTTTCACAGACTGGACTGCAGCACAAAACCATAGTTATAAGCATCAGCAAAGCTGCTTTTCCATTACACTGTTTGTCCAAAAGATCTTCAGGACTTGCATCAGCCCTGACCTTCAATAAGAAATAAGGAAGAACTTGTACAAATATTCTGTTAAATCAATCTCCTAATTAAAAAAATAGCCTAAGTAATTTTAAATTAAAAGCATTGACATAAATACTGCTGAAAATACTGTTTTGGCTGCTTAAAAATTATTTCCCTCAGCTGTCTGCACCACTCCTCTACCAGAAGTTACTGCTTCCAGCATGCCAGCACACATGCCAATACCTCACATGCTCCAGTTCGTGTTATAGTATCAGCAGTTTAAACAAAGGCAACACACTTAGCAGAGAAATGATGGAGGCACTGACAAGACAAGTCTCCTTTTTGCTCCTCCCTGACACTTAAAGAACTGCCTCATAATTCAAATGTAGTTCTTCCCCTGTTAAGTCATTGTGTCAACAAGTGATGAATATTGAATAAAAGGAAGAGGAAACTGCAGTGAAAGGGCAGAAGCTAACAGACAACAGCAAGCTGAGGTGACAGAACAGGGAGCCAAGGGAACAGAGAAATGAGACGAGAAGACAAAGAGCTGGACATGACAGTACAGAGAGACGAGGCCTCAGCAATGAGCCCAGGCTACAGGACAGTACGCAAAGGGAACAGAGAGAAAATGTGACAGAGAGATGACATGCAGATAGATGACAGCCTGACAGAAAAAAAATTCGAAAATGTAGATGCTGTAGATGACTTAGCATGGTAGGCAAGGAAGAAGAAAAAGTGAAAGAACAATTAATAGTTTAAGAAATTCCACAGTAGTATACACCACTGTATTTCTAGTCACTGCACTCAAGTAAAACTTTTCCTTCACTTGAAGTTTCTTATGAATAGTTTAATTTTTAAGCAAATTTTGTTATTGTGAAAACCACTGCTCTAATACCACTGGAAACATGGTCTTACTGAAATTTACAAATCTGCTTTTATACTACGTAAACACATAATTTGAATCTACATTGCCTCTTATTCACTATTTATATGTTGTCCGGAATACTGAGGCTCTATTTTTCTTTGATTCTTAAGTGTTACAGTACTGAAACCCACAACAACAAATAGTATGATACAGAAGAGCAGTCTGGAACACACAGTGAAAAAGTTTACAAACTTCTAATGTGGGCAAAACAGTGACTGACTGGATGTGTAAGGAATTTCCCGACTATCACCTTGTTTCACTACCTCAGATTATCAGAAGTCCAGAAGAACTAATGTTCTCAGAAAACTAAACATGATCATTTTAAAAGTCATCTTACTCATAAGACGAAAACTAGACAAAACTAATGACTAGAAGTTGGTACCAGATTTCTCATTCCTTCCTGAACTCTGAGATATGCATTCTCAAAAGCCTTTTGCTGGAGCTTCAAGGGAAGAGGTTTTGACATTCCAGAAGAATCTCGCTGTTTCACATCTTGAAACAAACTTCAAAAAAAGAACAATAATTATTAGCATAAATTTAGTCTACAGAACTACTGCATATCGTGCATATCAAATAATAAGACTCTGATTTTCTGAGTATCACTATTTCCTTCTTAACTTTATTGTACAGCAGCCTTTCCTTCCTCTCCCTCAAACATTATCAGTAACACTAAGAACATCTGATGGGGCAAAATGAAAAGCCTGAAAACATAAAAGTTTCCCAATCTCTGACAATGCAGGAAGCCAAACTTCAGTTGTGCATCCCAATAGAACACTTAATGTCACAAAGTACTTCGGGAATATATTTATTGAACAGATGTATATGTAAAAAGAAATTCTCAAAGAATTTATTTTTTGTAAATAAAGGCCCAAGCTACTTTGCTCTTTGTAACAAAAATGGGACCACCACAGTGGATCGGACTAACTGGTATTCTAGCCATTTCTAAGTGACTATTAATAGATACCTAAGAAAGATCACCATATGCTTGCTTTGTATGCACAGTAATTCCTTGAATACAACATTTGACCACAGGTGACCTAGGCAGATCATGAGTTAGAAGTAGAGACCGTATTTAGCATCCATCAATGACTTCCTCTTTAGTGAATTTGTTGCTTTCTGAACCCTTGTAACACATCCAGTTAAAGTTAGTACAATAACACTCAGGACACCTGAATGTTGTACAAAGAAGTAAACCATACGTTCTTAGAATCTTGAACCTGTTAGCTTCACCTGATGTCCCCTAGTCTTTAAACCGGAAAAGACTGCCAATCTTCACTTTGTTTTGCTCCAGATTTTGTAGAGTTATGTTATACCTCTGCATTTCAACTATTTTTCTGCTAAGGGCTCCAGTTTATGCAACCAATAGCTGTGTATAAAGCGTTCCTCCTCTACCGCTATATTTCAGTTCAGTTACATCCTTTTTGATGTATGGAGAAAGAACTATATACAGTATTCAAAATACAAGATCCTTTGAAGAACAATGTACCTAATCTATTTCTAGAGGATAAAAACTATTTCCTATTCACATTTCGCATGATAAATTTAGTACAAAGAGTTTTTTATAGATGTATTGTTTCTCTCTCTATATATATCTATCTCACATAACAGAACAATCAAAATGCAGACAAAGCTTGAACACCTTAACCAAAGCAACTTGGTAGGCTTTTATATTCTGTCAAGATTAAAGCCCCAGAAGTACTGAAAAGAGCAGCTATGCAGCAGGAGAAGTAACACCCAGTTAAGGGAAATTAAGCATTATTCTTATAAACAGAAAAAGTTCTACATTATCACCTGGTAACCGACTTTGCAGCAAGAATGCGAACTTGATGGTGACTATCTGCGAGAAAATGTGGGAAAGCATCACTCACAGCTAGATCTTCATTTCTCACATTAAGGATCGCCCACTTGCAATGAGGATCAGCCTGAAGAAAACAATTATTGTGGTTTAAAATATACAGATGACCTACAATGGAATATACATTGATGTATGCAAAAGATCTTTAGATACTGTTTTTAAGTACACCTCAAGTACATATTTAACATGCTAATGAATGTCAGAAAATCTGTGATTACCTCAAGCAGGGCTTTCATGCAGTTTATAAGGGCCACTCTTACTGGTGCTGTGCATTTCCCTCCTTGAGCTAGATGCCTAAAATAAGGAAGACTTGAGTACAGGAAAAAGTTGCCAACAATTTTGAGAAAGTCTAACAAGTTAGTTTCTGCTGCTCACAGTTCATTCTTTTGTGCTGAATAGGCATGCTTGAGAGGATTTGAAGCTTTTACTGACAATCTACAATTGTAAACAATATTCATTTTTGGTTGCTGAAATCATAATTTGTTATAAGTATTGATGCAATTCAGAATACAATTAGCCTTTGCTAATACACAACAGTGTAGCATTTATTGTTCTAACACTATCTTAAGGATTATATGATTCTTTGCTACAGCCCGCCTGGATGCGTTCCTGTGTGATCTGATCTAGGTGTTCCTGCTCCGGCAGGGGGATTGGACTAGATGATCTTTTGAGGTCCCTTCCAATCTCTAACATTCTGTGATTCTATGAAATATAACATGACACAGAAGATCTGGAACATTAAATCCTGGATAAAGATAACATAGGATACCAACAGCAAGACACACAACAGCACTACAGTCTTCACACTGAGAGCAAAGTTAAAAATTTTATGCCAGACAGAATTCAGCATTAAATAGATGAAACATACCAAAAGGCTTCAACAACTGTCAAAAATTTTCCTTGGGCAATACTTGTCTCTTCAGTATGTGTGTTGGACTGGTCCAACCCTACTGCTACAGGAAGCAAATTATCTAGAATTACTTTACAAACTTCTTGATCTCGACGGTACGATGAACATACATCACTGTGAAAGAAAGAAAGAAAGAGAGAAAAAAATATCTTTAAAAACTTAACATCCCCAAATCCTCTAACTGTTGAACTAAAATAGCTCTAATACATGCTGAATAGTTTCTCTCTTACGAAAGAGGGTTAAGAAGCATAAGAACATCGTCTTCAGGCAAGAAGTGTTCTTCAATAGGGAGCTCCTTCAAAAGGACCAAGTACTGGGGAATAAAAAAAAAAAAAACACAAACCAAAATGGAAAATACTACTTAAGAAAATAAGCAGACAAAAAGAAAAACTATAAATCTTTTTCAGTAACTCTTACACAAAATCACGCAGCAAGGGTACCTATTGTCCGCTCTCACAGGTAGACTATCTTTTCAAGCTGACTGTCACACTGCAATATGGCTCACGAAATTTTTAGTTTTTGCAGTCAAAAATATTTCCTTTGTAAACTAAAACACAGATTCTGTTCTACTACAGAGACCATTTCTAGCTATTTAACAAACAATTGATGATAAAAGGCAAGATGTTTATACCTCTCTTTATTTTCTGGCTTTCAACAAATTCTAACTGCTCTATCCCCAACCACAGCATACTTCAGAACACTAAAAGCAGCCATTTTAATGTCTTCTCAGGGAACCAAAGACAAGAGCAAGACAAGAATATACAATTAACAAGAACGTACAAATTTAAAACCAGTACAAATACAGAAGTGGATCTTCTGTAAAAAAAAGCTCACACTCACCATGTGCAGGTGCAATGGCTTAGCACTATCAAAGGCACTGCCATCAGTAAGCTTTAACAGCTTCTTCCGTATATCAGAGGCTCGGAAGCTCACTGTCTGAATTTGGACTGTAGTTACACAAATACATAAGAATCTCAGAATTTCAAGGAGAAGTAAATCCTGCTTTGTCAACTGTTCTTCAGCTAATGGGCTCAAAGCACCTGAAAATAAGATTTTCATGTAAGAAATGCTTCTCCAAGGATGACAAAAAAGTTGATAACATTTTAGGTCTTTACAAAACTAATCTAAGTTCTCAAAATAGATAGAGTATTAGCAACCTTTAAGTTTGTTATTGAGCAGTTCCTGCATCAGTAACAGCTTCTTGAGTGTGTTTCCCACTTTTACAAAGGCCCTATCTAAAACAAAGGCTTTTAATTTTATGTGCCCATACATATGGCTGATTTCTCCATCAAGGATACAATAAACTCAGCGGAACCATCTCCAGCTGTGTTGTTTCATGTTGTTAACTGTAACTTAGGATGTATTTTGAACTATGGATTCAAAGCTTCCCCAAAATTGAAATTATGACAATTACATCCTCATTGAAATTTCAGTTATAACCTAAAAAAAATAAGTTACAAATACCATTTTGCTGTCACATTTAGAACTCTTGCAATTTTCTGCAATAACAAACTTTACTAGAATCATTTATTGGATGGTCGGAGAAGATACTTCTGAAGACACTTATTGAATATGATGTAGAAAACAGACCAGCTACTGCTTGTGGCATTAATATAACACCCTGATTTCCTTCTCATTCAACAATAAACAGAAGACAGTCTTGACTAAAAAATAAGCTACACACAATTTTAAGAAGGAATTTAAAACAAAAGAGAACATCAGTACTTGTAGCCCCTGACAGGAATAAACAGACAAATTCATACTGCTGTCCCTCTGCAGGTTCAGATGTATAAAAAAGCTGACCTTGACAATAACTACTGATCAGGAAAAGGAGAAAAGTTAAATAGGACTACTTTTAAGAAAATGAAACACAGTCTAATGACAGAGGCAGGTCTCCTACAGACACATTTCCTAGTCTTTTCTTTGCCAAAACTTCTGCCTGACTTTGAAAAGTTAGCTAGCTTCTCTGCTTATATTTTACTATTTACAAAATAAAAAATACATTTATCGTTCCAAATGAGGTACAAAACTCTATTTTATGTTTAGAAAGTACCTGGTTTAACCATTATCTGCTTCAACTGTTAATAGAGCAGCACAATTCTGGATCTCACTATCATTCAAGCAAACAGCAGTCTGTAAAAACAAACTTTTGCAAATAGTTGTGGACACAGAGAAGACTTACCTGTTAGATTTTGCATGTCACCAGATTCATTTGTATCACTGATGTCAGTCACTGAATGATCATCAAATAGATCATCAGATACCTGGTTATCTACTTCCATTATACTCTCCTCAGGATCATTCCCCATTAGATCCACTTCTCCCAGTTCACTTGGTTTTCCAGTATATGTCATCTGACAAAAACACCACATTATTTTAAAGTTGGCTTTTAAGGACAGGAGAAACACCACAGGCACAACACAAGGAAAGACACTACAGTTTCCCAGTGAACTAGAACAGGTGAAGACAATAAGAGTTACACTGAACTGATGAACTTACCACATCCTTTGTGTGTGTGTCTTCTACACCTGTGAACTGTTTGATCCAAACTATTCTCTTTAGGACATAAGCTTCCTAACACAGACACTAATCTCTGTTTTGTTAGTGTTTGAAAAACAATCCTCTCTACAAGACTGACAAACTTCTCACTATACTTCATAATTACAGAGAAATGAAAGTGTACAACCTTTTTGAGGGCACACTAATTACTACTTTTCATATCAGATGAAAAGTTACCAGAAAACTCTCAGCTTCTCCTCACCTGAAAAAACAAAGGATTTTTCCTACCTAGACCTGACTACAGGACAATGTGCCAAAAAGAGAAGTTTTCAGAGTTATGCTAAATACAGTGATGTGCCACCCTATTACTTCTGTCACTGAGAAAGGAGTCATTTACAGTTGTAAGATTTAATATCTAATAAGAAACACCTTTAAAGTGTTTTAAGGCACATGAGTCCATCAAACTGCAAAACAAAAAGAAGTTTTTTAAACTTTGCAAGTGCATTAACTTAAATGTCAGAAGTTACAGAAATACCTTCTGTGGCATAAAATCTGTATACACTTCTACTCCAATACAATATTAAAAGATTTCCAAAAATAACATAACTTCTTATTTAATGTGAGCTGGCATGCTAACCTTGATCAAGTGTTATCCATCTGCTCTCATTTTTACCCTATGTCTGTATTCAAATGCTAAGTAGAAATGTTTCCAGTTAGGAATTCTCTATAAAACTCAATGTATTTTGATCTGTTTTTTAGTAATAAGTATCTCATTTGGTTTGCCTCCAAATTATTATCCTGTAAAAACAATCCTCTCGCAGAAGAGCACGCACTGAGAAACAGAACATACTTACCAGATTTTTGCAAATATCTACAAGATCATTCATAAATTTTGATGTTAACAAACGAATGAATATATTAGACAGCATCTTACTAGCACTGCTCTGTAAGAAAGCAAGATGTACAGACAGGTTAATTCATTTTTTTCAGGTACCATATGTATGATATTCAACTTTGTGGTATCATTAATAAAGAAATAAATATAAATTCCTTTATAAACTTTACCTTGGTACAATTGCATAAACATTTTGTACATTGCATTATCAAAGTCCTCAATGAATTGACCTGGGCATCTTCATTTAGTTTGTTTTTAGACTGAGAAATGCTTTCTCCGACGTAATGAATGAGAGACTAGTAAAAATACAACACAGTTAGAATACCTCCTTTAAATTCCTTTATACATTGGCACATACACAGCACACACACACACAGACAAAAGGACATGATTCTCATTCATGCACCTTTGATATTTATAGTGTGCATCAATGAGTTTGGACTTTTTTAAAAATTTGTTTCACTAATTCTGCTCCAGAAGTGACAGAAAATACGGACTAGACCTGCCTGAAACACTGATATTTTAATCACAAAAGAAAAAGACAGCATCTCTCCATATTTAAGCAAGAAACCAGATCAGATAGTAGTAGTAGCAACAGTAACAATAACAGCAGCTGTCTCATACTGGTTTAAACCATCAAATGATCTTAACAAATTCCTGCAAAAAGGACCTATAAATGAAAGGACTTGTTATCCTCTAAGTAGTCCTTTGTCCACATGTCCGTGATTATTTTATTTTTTTAAAAGGGGTGACTCAGAAATGTATCGTATTTAGAATACTCTCTGCTGCAAAACTGATGCATTGGTGTACTGACAGAATTTCAGTGACTCCTCTCTTTCAACAGCAGTAATATATTTAAACCTCTCTCAACTGCCTTTTTTAAGCAGAGACCAGTGGAAATATTCATGCTCTGAAAATACGTCAATATGAATAGAATTTTTTAAATTATTTTATAGGTAATGATTTATTTCATTTTTAATAGCTCCCAAACACATTGCTGCTTACCTTGGCATTCTGGAACAACCCTGATTTACAGGCATCCTCTTCTTTAAATATACCAGTGTAGCAATAGCAACCAAGAACACCAATCAAGAGACTGACACATCGGACAAGGTGTTCTGCAGCAACAACCTTAGACTAAATTAAATACACAGTATAAATACCAGTGGTTTATAATTAAAATTTTTCAACAAAATGCAGAATTCTTTAGAGTCTTTATTTTTTATATACAGACTTCATCAAAATTAACAAAGATTTCCATCCCAGTGTTTTGCACTGCAGTTGTCTCAGCTCCCTAACAAGTCCTTTTGGCTCTCCATGTTACAATATTCTCTGTATGTCCCATGGCCCTTATGCTTCCTTCCTTGACAATACTTTAAATTCTCTCTCTCATTTAAGATTCCATCATAGCAATACTTCCAGCTCTTCCCACATGCTCTGTTTATCTATTTTACCTCCTGACAGGACAAGAGACAGTATGAGCCACTCAGGAACTCTACCACATTCCCACTG
>NW_010107638.1:264-18325 GCF_000699245.1 Pterocles gutturalis | reverse complement strand
GATCTTACTAAATTTGTAAGTTGCTTCTCTGCAGCTACTGTGTCAACAAATAGCATAGGTGGTTGTAAAGGCATGCAAGCTTACTGCAGGAGTATTTTAGAAATCCATTTTTACCTGTCTAAATCATTTCAATCAAAGAAGGAGAAAGAGCAGACAAATAATTAGTCTTTCTCCAGAAGGGAGACCAAAAAGGATTGTTATCACACTCTCAAAAAGCAGGTTATCTATAAAAAAAGATGGGAAAACTTATGCATACATGCCATTGTTACACAGGCAAAACCAGGGATAAGTTTTATCTTACTTTTTATCAAACTTTGGTACTGCCTCTTTTGGCTCATGAAATATTACAAGACCTTAGCAGCGAATTGCAAGGAAGGCACACCACTTTATTAAAACCAAAGCTAGCCTGTCAAAGGAACTGGAAGGTTAAAAAGCCTGCTGCTTTTGTTTTCACAACTGTTCTACCGTTATGAGGTAGCTCTTCCTCTACAAGTCAAGATTTTTCTCCAAAGGAGAGGTTCCATGGTGTTTCAACAAGTGGAAGATACAACTAGCATCACAGGATAGTTCAGGCTGAAAGGGACCTCAGCAGGTCTCTGGTCCAACCTCCTGCTTACAACAGGCTCAGCTCTGAGGTCAGAACAGGTTACTCAAGGCTTGATCCAGTCAGGGCTTGAAAACCTCCAAGCATGAAAACTGCACACTCTCTCAGGCAGGGCAACCTGAACCACTGCCTGACTGTTCTCATGTAGATAAAATTCTCCTTTTATCCAGAGTGAACTTCTCTTGATTCTGCCTGCTGCCTCTCATCTTTCTGCAATACACCACTGTGAAAACCCTAGACCTGTCTTCTAGACAGTCTCACAGGCACCAGCAAGCTCCCCCAAAGCCTGCTGGGTCCCTCCAAAGCCTTCTCTGCTCCAGGCTGAACAAGTCCAGTTTCCTCTGTGTCTCCTCACAGGTCAACTGCTGGAGGCCCCACCATCTCAGTGGCATCCACTAAACACACTAAATGTCTGTCTTGTACTGGGAGGCCCAAAACTGGATGCAGTATTTCAGATTCCATCTAAATGCATAGAGGGGGATAATCAGTTTCCCTGAGTGCTGGCTGTGCTGTTGTTAACAGAGCACGTATTTGCAGCTTTCTTTACACAGCTGCCTCTTTTTAAAAAACCTAACTATTTGTGATCTCTATGTCTCAGGCTATCTTGGCTGAGAACGGGCAAGAGCTTAAAGCGCTACAGGGGCATAGAAGTTGAAACCAGCATCACAAAAAGTAGTGTAACAGTGTTTTATGCAGTAATTTTGCACACATACTTCTACGCAGCTTCTATGTATTCCCTCATACTTATGAAAATTACGGATATTTTGCCAATGATATAAAGAAATACAGACTTCTCTATTCGGTATTATGGGATATAGATTTTAAAATGTTTGTGGTTCATTTTTAGCAGCAAAAAGAATGAAAATCCATCTACTTTGCCTTGAAAATATATTGTTTGGGAGCACAAATATAAGGATGTAACAGTAATTTCTAACTTACCTTAGGAGTATAGTTGCTTAAAAGTTTTTCTGACATTGCTACAAGAGAGTACTCCAGTGTTTCCCTAAGATTTTGGTTGATGGCAAGTCTTGAACTAGTCACATTTTTATCTGCAACATTTACTGCAAAGTTAGTGAAAATATCCATTTCATCAAATGTTGTCTGCAGATATAGCTCTTCAATATCAGAAAAATTGTTTTCTTCCTTCCCTTGCAAGTGTTGCACACTTGAAGAAGAGACATAATTTTTACTTTAGCAGACAGTATACAACTTATAAGTCTTTAAAACTATGATTTAAATGCAAGAAATAAATAAAAGCAAAATAAAATAATTTATCTTTTTGTGCTTCCAAACTCTGGTTAATCTTTAATTTCTGAGGTGACTTTCATTGTGGCATGGATAATACCATTTTAGCTCTGTCTGAAGAAACTTCAAGGAAAAATAAAGCCTGCACACACATCATACATTCTACTGTAGTTCATATAGCAGGCATCTGTTTTGTTTTAAGATGGCTGACCTCAAGCTACTTTACACAACTGGGAGCAGAAACTCACAAAAACCCTGAAACTAGTATTTTTAACTTCTACTAGGAAAGTCTTATCTTCCATCAGAACAAGTTATACACACCTTAGTTTCATTAAGAGGAAGCTGGATATAGTCCAAGAGCTTGAACATACACATCAGTGAAAGATACAACAGCACTCATAGAGTGACTCTGACAGACTCAAGTAACATGTGACTGGGGCCACAAATATAGGTCGAGTGGCATGAGGACATACGGAAAGTAAGCATCCAGCCAGCTTTCTACTGAGCATCTATCTTCAAGAAAACTCTTAAGATACATGCTTCCTTTAGAACGGAAGTTAATGTTGAAAAGCATGAAAACATATTTGTATAAAGTTACAAATTATTTGAAAAATAAAATTGTAGTAAGTTAAAGATAACTAATATACTTATGGATAAAGAGCCAAATATTTAGCTGTTTTGCTGAAGAGAGATGATACACACATTCCTTATAAGGTATTTTGTTCAGTAGCTGAAGCTTTGACTCTGCCAGAAAGAGACTATTTTAACATCTGCTTAAAGCATCTTAACAAACTGCAAAAGCCTATCATTTTTACAGAGTCTGAAAGATGTACAAAAGATGCAAAAGAGTTGAGGAATTATGCATTTCATTATCTCTGCTTGCTAAAATAACGAATGTAAGAAGCTTAAGTAACTATAATGATTGATTTAAAAACATACCATTTAGCATCATTTTGGAAAAAAATCATGGCAGCTCTACAGTTCTTCATTGTAAGGCTCACAAGAATTTTTTGTAATGTAAGATGAGGAAAATCACTGTAAAAAAATAAAATTGTTTTGTATTTTCCGGCAATCAGACAAGCTCTTGGGAGCCCTGAAGCACACCAAAACGTTAACCAGAGAAACACTGTGTCTTCAAAGAAGCTTAAGTTTTCACTTCATATTTCTAACACATAGTTCATGTATCTGCTATTCTATGCTATGGACAGATAAATAAATTATGTCCCCAGAATGACATTCTACAGTAAGCTTAAAAACCCTACAAACTCTACCAAAGCATTAATATAATACAGTTCTGCAAAACCCTTTTTCCCTGCGCAATTTTCTGTGTTATAGGGAATGCCACAAATATTTTACCTGCAGAGCACAGGAGGCAACTCTGCACATTCTTCCATTTCTTCCTCCAAATAGCAGGACAGTACCCATTTCATTATCGCCTCCTTTAACACAGAATCCAGATTTCTTTCACTATTATTCTGTTCCATTCCTATGTCCAAATTTTCTGGCACTGAATAGGCAGACATCGCTAATGATAAACAACATACAGCAGAACTGTAGCAAAAATGGAACACAGGGCATTCATGAGAAAAAACGTGGTATTTTTGATCAGCACTCTAAAACAAAGCCAGTATTTCTGCATGCTTAGGGAGCATCAAGTACATAAGCAAGTTAATAAGCACACATACTGGAAAACTACTTTATTAGAATCTTTGCACTTTCAAAACCCACATTTTGGCTATTACAGAAATTTCCTGTCTATTTTAAAATTAAGTCTGTTTCAGAATACTCACTTCAAAATCAAAATATTTAGAAGAAAACATACTTTTTAACTTCAAAAAATCAACACGTCTTTCATCAGATCTTAAATTTTTAGTCAAATTTTACATTTTTAGTCAATTTTAAATTTGAACTTGCTTGCCTCTCCTCTTCTGCCTCTGCTTTCAGACTTACGTATTTATGCCCATGCCCGTTTCAAATGCTTAAAACACAAAAGTAGGCAGTTCTTAACTAGAAACACAGCCACAACAACAATATTATTTTGAATATTACAGTGGTTTTGGTTGCACAGTAAAGAGCAATGTGAATCAGGCACAAAATATTATCCTTGCTTCCCATTTTACCTTGACGGCTTGCATGCAGGTCCTGAAAATATCTTCCAGAGTTCTTTATCCGTTACAACAAGGTTTCCTTGAATCATAGCTCCAAGTAGTCCAAAGCTTTCCACTTCAATTTGCTGGAAACTTATGCTCCGAATGGCAAGAGACCAAATCTTCGCCCAGGCTCTCTGGAGCTCCAGCTTGTGGTTGCTTTTCAAATCAGCTTTCTGGTTTTGACACAAAGCTACCTCTCTAAGACACTTTAGCACATGTGGAGTCCTTTCTCCCCGGCGCTGCTGAGGCAGTAACTGGTGAAGTGCATTGAGTAATGGAGGCAGCTCACTCTTAGGAAGACTCTTGGGATACTTTGATATTAATTGAGCTGTAATCTGTAACCTTGAAAACACAAAGCAAAGGAATGTACTGAGCTGATCTGTTAAGGTTAAATATTCAGTATTTCTACTGTTTTCAGTTGTAAAGTCTTCTGGTCGAGCCTCACTATCACTAATAATTCCTTACAAGCTGACTTCACCGATTTCTGACCACAGGGGAAGAAAATCTCAGGCAAGAAAATTATTTTTCTCCTTCTGGACTAGCCTGTTATACACTCTGACCCAGGGAGTGACCTGAAGGGTGAAATTACATAAACAGGAAATATTACAACAACATATCTGCAGATAAGAAAAATGAAAGTTATCAAATGAACAAAATATTAAGCAGAGGATTGCAAGTTGGAAAGGTTTTGCTCATAGCAATGGATGCAACTCTACTCAAACGAGTAAATTACAATACTCACAGTATGTCTTGGAAATTGCCACCTCTACACAGAACGGCATGTTAACTTCTCAATCAGATCCTAAATAGCCACTTTGCCTCAATAATGTGAGCAATAAACATACACACACAAACCTGCCATCCCAGCTCAGGACCCAACTCACAAGCAGCTACACTGTTCTAGTACTTTGTACAGCAGTTTCCAAGAAAAGTCAGAAAGACAGAGAGGAAAAGTAACAGTAAAAAACATCCAGTGTAATCTATTTTACCTAAGAAATCAACATTCTTGGGCTCAGGACTACAACTGATAAGTTCTGGAAAAATCTACCTTAAAAATTGTTTAACAATGACCTGACTCCCTGCTACACTCTCTGCTACAGACTCCTTCTCCTCGGACAGTCAGTGGAAGAAGGCATGCAGCTGTACCTCCAGTTCAGAAGTCCCTCACGTCAAACAAAATACCCCTCAATCAGGGTCCAAGCTAACATGCCAGGCCTTGCACTTCAACAGTTTTTAGGCCAGGTATTACAGCAAACTGTGTGAGCTCATCCAGCATGGCCAAACTGTTAATGGCTGCTGTCCTATGACACAGCCAGCTTAAGACAGCAGTAAACCTCATGTTAATTTCCTAATACTTATAAGCTGGATCACACACATCTCACAACATAAACACTGTCAGTATCTAGCACAAAAGACAGGAAAAATATCAGTAATACCTTATACACTAAAATACTGTTTACCAGACCTCATTTTTTATTTCTTAGGAAATGAAAGATACAAAGTTTTTAAAGCAAGAGTGATAAGAACACTAGTCACTAGTTTACAAATGCTGTGAGATTCTAAGCTTATTGCTTAGATATACAATTACAGCATGTGCAGACACCTAATTTGAAAGCATTTGAAAATGTATTCAGGAGAACATTTAAATGGAAAAAGATGTCTGTAGTGTTATTTCTTTCATGTGAAGATGTTATTACCAAGGTATGACATCAAAATCCTTCTGTGATCTTTGCAGGTTGTCTCGAATTACCTCCCAGCCTAGTTCAACCCTCTTGCGCTTGCTTGGTATTGTTTCATCAGTGGACTCTCTTTGTGAAACAGAATATGACTGGGTAATTTCCATAACTTTGGTATCGTCTGTAAAAACCTTTATAAAGAGAAATTTAAAAGTATGCAAATAAAAAAAGTAGTATTTACAGGAAAGCTGAAATGTCAAACTAAACTGGTCCATTTTTGGACCACTGCATAAAGCCTCTAAAGAGGCAACCAGCATTTTTATTATCCTTTACTATAACAGAATTTCTGCTTATTGTCTAATAAGCAATATTGGTGAAACCTAATATAACGTAGGAGTCCAGACTTTCTAAACTGCACCAAAATTAACAACTAAACAGAACACAGACAAAAGCTACTAATCCTTCAGTAAATGATTCTGAGAAAATGTTAAAGCCGTATTACTTTAAAAATCAAAACATACAACACAGTATGTATAAAGTCAACTTTATATTAAACTAAAAATGTTACCTGATGACAAATATCAGCCATTAATTCAATCAAATTTTCCTTTACAGTAATATTACGTGAGCCTGAAGAATATCTTCCTCTACTACTGATGAGATTTATTTCATTCACTAGCAGATCATATACGTTATGTAAGATACTTTGCCATTTTGTTGAGTCATATGCACCTGTACACACAAAACCAATGAAAAGTTAACATATGTACCACCCACTTGATACAATATGTAAACCTACCTAGACAATGCAAAATACAGACAATATCAAAGTAAAGTATATGAAGCTTGACAACAAATACAGGCCTGCAGAACAAGTCTTATAATGGAGAACGAATAAAGTGAAAAAGTAAAAAGAGTTAAGTGATAATTTAATCAGTGTATACAACTATTTAGGACAGGAACGAAACTTCTAAAATAATAATCTTTATCTAACTGGAAAGACTATAATGAAATGCAATAGATAAATTCTGACTAATTATAAACTCTCTGTCATTTGTAGACAAAATAAAAAAAGAAATATTTTTTTAAAATTATGCTATAACTGAAATAGGCCATGACAGATAGACACAATTCCTGAGTGATGTTCTGTGAGTGGTTTTATACAGTAAGTCAGACTTAGAACATAGTAGTAATTTCTGGGCTTAAATAAACCTGCTAAGACATGAATATATGTGGCAATCTAAACTTAATCTAAACTATTACATCTCCTTTTCAAAGACCTTGTCTTTTGATTTAGTAATTAAAATAACCTTTTGATTAAAAAAGCCAAACTTTTACTGGAATTAATACAATTAAAATTCTTTTAGCATATACAATTGAAAACTCATTTTCAGTTTCACTCAATATTAACCCATAGCACAAAACTACCGAGAAGCAATCATCACTCCCATTAATGTTTCTAAGACTCAGTATCAAAATTCAGAAACTTGGCACGCTAATTCAAACAATCACATACAGTGACAGCAAAAAACCAGGGAACTTTTTATTGTACCTTCTTCCTGAGTTTTTGCACCCTTTGGATGATGAATATGAACTTGGAGACGAAGTAAGTCAATTATTGATTCCTTCAGGGAATCCTTTGGTCTATACTGAGTCCATATATACAACACTGTAGGCAAAATTTCTTCCCCTATTTTACAAATCCGTATGCGACAGTTGACAGCAAACTTAGTGCAGAAGATATTCATTGCTCCAACAATATGATCCAGGCCTGCAGTATTTTTCTCCTGCCTGCAACATAAATCAAACACTCAAAGTTTCAGAAGAAATAATCTTGTTTCTTTTCTCAGGAATTGTTTAAATGTAAATACTAGCTAGTAACTATATTCTGAATATTATTTGACTAACAAATGCAGAAGTTATTAATATTTTAAAGAATTTATAAAATTTGTGTTCAAAGACAGAACAAAATATGTCTAAAGAAGTATTTCCTGCTATTACTCAAGTCTAATCCCAATTACTTAAAATGAGTTATCCTCTAAAAGTAGGTATTAGCATATAAAAGGAGCACTGGCAACATACCTTGCACACTGCATTGCTTTTGAAAAGAAGATAAACATATCAGAACTCAACCCATCAGTTTGGAAGCAGTACCCCCTCGTAAGTGTGTGAATTATCCTGGCCACCAAGACTCTATTAATCTTCCCAGAAGGTCTGAGGTACAATTGGCCATACAGGATCAGCAACTCTGCAAATGTATTAGAAAAAAGTGCATATGATATAGTGTGTCTGTATATGTTATAAATATCCAAATCTTTACAAAAAGGATATATATTACAGATGATCACATAAAAAATGCTTGAAGTAAAATATTACATTAAATATGCAGAAACCACCATTCTGAATTCAGTCGCATGTCATGATTCACAAAAGTTCACTGGGAAAAAAAAATACAAACATATGTGGTCTTGTCTACACTGGAAGTTATATTCATTCATCTCAGTGGCACTCCTCTGGACTGGCTCCAACAGGTCCATGTCTTTCTTATGCTGGGGACCCCAGACCTGAATGCAGTACTGCAGGTGGGGTCCCATGAGAGCAGAGTAGAGGGGAAGCCCTGTCTAAGTGAACCAAGACCTGCTATCAGTCCTGCTTATAAAGCTTCACGATCCTTCGAAACACAGCTTTCATCGTGCCCTGCATCTCCTCCCCCCTTCAGCCCTGCAGCGTTGCAGCATCTTCTCTGGGATGCCTGCAGCAACATGGGGACCAGAATAGGGGGCGAAGAGGCAGGGGAAAGAAGCTGCTGTGGCATTTTCCTTTTCAGAAAAGTATGCAGAAGAAAGCAAGTCTGTTGGTCCTTGATATATGCGACAACGCACGGTTCTGTTGTTTATTGCTATCCTTCCCACACTTCTTAGGGTATCAAGGACACAGTTTTCTGTAGGTAGCAACAATACTGGTATAGATCCAGTTCCACCTTAATTCCTACAGCAGACAGGTGAAACCAAGCTCTGAAAACCCTAAGACAAGCTAACTTCAGTACTACGGGGTGGCACAGCAAATAGAGCATCTGGACACTTAGATTAAGGAAGATACAGTGTAATTTCTTAAACAGCAAGAGTGGAAAAAGCCTCCTTGGCAGTTTTGCCTCGTTTTGGTGGCTGGTGTTTACTGGAAGATGGATGAGAATCTTCTGCTGCTTTGAGGGTCTTAGGGGGTACTGGATGAGGTCTTTGAGACTAATAGACTATCTCATCCATGTTTGCCATCAATGTGCTCTGAACAAAGCAACTACCTTCCTAGATTAAGGAACAGTTTAGGTTTGCATCCTATGGAGATCACACGAACAGCTCACATTGGTGATCAGCTATCTGGAATTTCTGCTGATGCAGAAGTTTACTTACATGTCTGTCTCATCCTGATGACGATTTAGCATGCCACAATCCCAGTGTACCCTTAGAAACCACAGCATCTCAGCACGTGGAACAAATATCCTTTTCATCCTCTCACCCTGTTGGTAACCTTCTAGTTACAGACTACCCAATGACTAAGAGTGCTTCTCAACTCTACTTATTATATCCTTACAAACTGCTAGTGCTGTGAAATAAAAGTCACTGTTCAGCACCATATAGGGTCTCTGCATTGGAACATTCATGATTGGCAGAGGTGTAAGGAGCAAGACTGCTCCCCCACAGCTGACACAGGACAGCTGAGCACACAGCCTTGGCAGTATGCATACAGGAGTTGTGGGGCAAGAGGGTGTCACCACAAGTGCCTGCTACCTCACCCGAAAACAGACATTCTGAATAGATGGAAACCTTTCAACCTACTGTCATGGTTTAGGTCACGATAGATTAAACTGCACAGTACCTTGCATATTTATTGCCTCTGAGAAACTACAAACAGAACACTACAAAGTTGCACAAAAATGGTTCTCTCCCCTTTCCCTCTCCTTGCTGACAAGAGCAGTGGTTGTCAGTGGCAAGACGGGGCAGTGTTAAGTGTGTTGGTTCTGGCTCTGCAAGCATGGTCCCAGGCATCCCCAGAGGTCCTCCACAGTCTAAAGGCAGAACCCTGCTGACACACCACCACTCCTCTGCCCCTTCAAGTTGAGGTGGATGAGTTTTATAAGGTAGAGACCACCTTCCAGATTGTTTTGCATTTACCAGTCAGTACAGTTCTCTGAGCTGGTGTTCACTGATTGGTGTAGCAAGACACTGGGCAACTTAAGCAGGCTCAGCTACGAAGTCAGACCAGCTGGTGTTATTGGATCACTCATTCTTGTGTAAGTTTGGTTCTGCGATTTCTGCCAGGTTCATAGTTTTTTTCCCCACAACACCTGCCTAACTGTGCTTTATCTGACAAAAAGTTACATCCCTAACACCTGCACAGCAGCATACCAAAGGTCAAACTGTGGGCCCTCTGACATTTGCCTCATTACTCAAGTTCTACCAGCTCAGAAGGCCGTGACACTTTCCTCCTCTTGCTCTACACCTCTCTAACACTCTCTCATTTAATGGTACACAGTGGGAGGTTAGTTGCATCCTAAATCACATACTTTGCGACACTCTCCAAGCTCAAGGCTTGGAGATAACAGAAGATATGATATATCTAGTCAATCCCATACTCATCTGTCCCCAACTTCACCATTTTGTTTTTGAAGCGAGATCCATTACCACATTCAATTATTTCTGGTGAACCATATCTCCATAAAATTTCTTTTTCAAGACCTACTACAGTGCTTTTATCAGTGGCATAAACTACTGGGCAAGTCTCCAGCCAGCTTGAAGTCATTTCTTTAAAATAGCTAGGACATATTGATTCCCCCTACTAGACCTGCTCAAAGGTCCAGTGGAGTCTACTTATCACACACCTTCAATCTGGTAGTTTAAATGACAGCTTTCATACTTCAGTACCTTTTGTGGTTTATCTTTTTTCACTAATGAACAAATTTCAAATACCTTTATTACATACAGAATGACATCTTTAGACAAATTATTCCTCAGCCTCTTGCCAAGAGACAGGTGGAATCTCATCTTTGATGTTTCATGAGTCCATCAAGTTACAAATAGGTCCACCCTACATTCCCAGTCCAGGACTTTGCTAATTGCAGCAACTTGAGTAGTTTGGTCTGATTGACAGTTATTGATTTGTTCTTAGGTGGCTCTTCCTTTTGGGACATAGCTAATGACATGTCATACCCATATACTGAGTTTTTCTCAATCCAGTGTAATGTTTTTCCACAAGGTAGCTATCCAAATAGGCCTCCCTCATCTCTGCTAATTCCTGTTTCCACTGTGTAAGCCAGCCCCAGAGGGCTCTGGCCACCATCCAAGAGTCAGTACACGGGTAAAATCTGCACTGTTTCCTCTGTAATGCTGCACCAATGGTTAGTCTTATGGCTTGGATACTGACTTGGCTGTCCTTCACCTTCATCAGCTTCTATCACCTGTTGGTCAAGATTCCAAATGACAGCTTTCCATCTTCAGCAGCAGCCAACAATTAGGCAAGACATGTTAGCGAACAGGGCATATTACTAATTTTTTGGAATCCTGTAATATGCCAAAGCTCCTTAAGCATGTGCTAATACCTTGGGTGACACCCCAAAAGTCACAATGTTTGGACCCATTCAACAACTCCTCCAGTAGGCCAGAGTCCTTCTTTCCCCTTATGAGTCCATTTATTCCAGGTCACACTTGTTGTATGGAAAGTCAAAGGCATTTCTTCTGTCAGCTAACAGTGAACTATCAGCAAGTAAGAAGCCAGCAGCATTTCTGATTCCATTGCCATTACTTCAAATCCTGCCCAGATTTCTTCACAGATGGCTAATATTTTTTTTCCTGACAGGGAATAGCTGGCGGCCTATAGATGGATGTTACAGTTGCTCAGGTTGTCACTCAAATGAGCCCATTGTCCTAACAACTTGGTATAGTGGGTTCATGAATGGACTGTATCCAGGGAAGTGCATTTGCCAAAATCTCACCATTACAAGAAAAACTTATGTTTCCTTTTTATTGACCAGTGGTGCCATTGCTATGATGCTGTAAATCACATCAGTAGGAATGCAACAGCACTCATCTTTCCATTTGACACCATGAAATTATTTCTTACACAGGTCTTTTCACCTTATCTCTTTTGAGTGAAAATCTTGTACTTAGTAAAAGTCCAATTATCCCTCTGCCTTTGTTACACCCCTCGAGGGCAGTGCTTCCCCATACTACGATATTACTAATGTACTGTAAGTGGTTTGGGGCACCACCCTCTTCCAAAAGTTATTGTACAAGTCCATGAAAAATGGGCTATGCTTCCATCTTTGTGGCAGAAAGCTGTAGGCATATGGTACTCCTCTCTAGGTAAAGACAAACTGTGGTTTATGCTCAGGGCCCAGGGAAACAGAAAAAAAAAAGCCTCACCTGTGTCATTGGTCACATACTGGGTAGCGCTCTTTGCTTTGAATTCTTACTGCAGTTCTAGCATACCTGGTACACCGGTGTGCAAATGTTACCTCATTAAAATATCAGTTAGCTCTGATTAATCTCCAACCCTTGCTGGACTTTCACATGAGCCTGATGGTACTGTCAAACAGTGAAAGGGTTTGAGGAACTACTCCTCAACTTTCCAGTCCTTTCATAAGGCCATGTACAGGACTGAGTAAACCAACACCGTCACCAGTGCACCGAGTTGCAACCAGCACCAACTGAGGTGATGTCTGTCACAGCCCTGAATCCTCCTCCTTCTGAGAGAGTCAGGCAGTTGAGCAAAGAGGTGTCCTCATTCATTACTACAGTGGCAATACCAAATGCCTACTGACATCCTCATGGGTCCCTAAAAGAGCTACTCAGCAAAAAGTCAACATCCAAGATGCAAGAGGCACGTGGTCCCATTACCAATTCACAGGGCTTCCATTTCCTTTAGCAAGACTGAATTCAGCTTCCACTACATACAGCTTCCACTGGCCTCACATGACTACTCCTTTGAAAATGCAGCCAGTATGTAGCCATGTGACAGCTCCTGATAATTTTCAAGAGTATGACTTTCAACATTCAGAAGCTCAGAACTTCCAGCAGATAAGAGCGCCTTGTTAAGTAGGTATTTGCTTATCAAATCTGTTTTGGGGCAACAGCTGGAATCCATGTTCTTAACTTTCAACTCCTGCACCAGATCACTGATTTTATAAATAGAAGAGACTTCTCTATCATACTCCAAGAATTATAAACAAACATTAAGGCAGAATCACTAAAAAAGGTTATGATAACATTTACAAAGCTCACATATCCCTCCTTCAATAAAAGCAACTTTTTACACTTAATGGGTTTAAGTCTGACTTCCTCTAGATTTATGGCCTTCAGTCCTGCCTCACGTCAGTAACTAAATTCCACTGTGCCCCTTACAATCTAATGTCAGAATTTCTTCTGTCACACTTCCAGCTTCTGTCCATACACAGACTCACTTAACTTCCATGTTCCTAAACTACCTAACCACCACACAGCAATTCCCATAGGCTCCTCACACAACCTGTATGTACCCAGTGACACTCAGCCTCAGTTTTCCTCTTCTGCCTTCTTCAGTATCTGTCTTCAACATCTCTGGTTTCTTGTACCATTCTCTACCTGTCTACCCTCAGTTCTACCCGAAGGCCTGCTTCTTCTTCAGATGCCTTTCCTGTTTATTGCTCTGAACTCAAGCTTCCAGCCTCCCTATCTGATCAGTCCCTGTCTTTGCTTTCTGCTCCAACCTGCAGGCTGACAGCCCTTTGTCGTCCACCCCCTCCACTGGCTCCTAGTCTCAGGAAGCTTTCCCATACCAGTTCCAGCTTCCCCCTCAATCTTCAACTTCCAGTTCTGTCTCCACAGACAAATAATACCAACATCTTTAACTTCTGAGATCCCACCCTCAGGCTCTTCCAACCACATCTCCCATTCTGAATGGTTCCAGTTCAGTTGCTCTGCTTTGCCAGCCTTCAGTAGATTTTTTTCTTTCACTCCCAGTATCCCTCTTCCGAGTTCTTTGCAAGTTTACTGCCATTCCATAGTTAAGCAACATTCTTCAAGCCACAGAGAAAAGTATTTTCTCATAAAATGCTTTTCAGAAATCCAAACTCTGACTTCAAAGCACTACACTATGCAAATAAGATAGTATTTCTACACTTTCACCCGAATTGCACATGCAACATCAAATAAACTAGACTGTAAAACTTCTAATACCTTTTTTTTTTTCCAAGTTACTGTTCTATTACATCAACAAATTAAAACAGATGAGTTGAGAGCTTACTACACGTCAGACGATTCAAAATACATAAACTTATTTAGCATGAAGAAGAATGTTAACTGTCTTGGAGTCTAATCCAATCCTCTGAAAAGCAAAAAATTACGTTTGCATTTCCACTCAGTTCAGGTTGCATGCTATTTGGTTACCCAACTTTTTAATTTGTTTTTGTCTATTTAAATCTTAAGCTTTTTATTTTTTTTCTTTATATGCAGTATATGCATACGACAACAGTGTCTCAATGGTTTTTTAGGACCTTCATAAGCCAACAGAACTCAGCTAATACAATTTAATAGTAGTATATTAATTATATCAAAACGATACCAGCTAATACCTAATAACTTGCAAACAACTGCACACCAACACCAGTTTTACCGAGGCTATTTCCAGCACATGCCTTCCCTGGATTTGTTATACACGTTAAGCCCTGCAGAGACTATGCATACATACCCTGATTGTATATAACTATATGTGTTTCAGCAAGCAATAGACAAACACTATGCAGAGAGAAAAAAAACAGCTCCTAATGTTTGCTGCTTTGTTTATTTCAACTGTAAGCCTTCAAGGCTGGCACTACTTTGCTCCACGTTTTGTGCAGAATCACACATAACAGGGCATCAAAAAAACCTAAAATGCACCTAAATACACTTCTGTAATAGGAAAAGACATTTGTAAGTAGGCTTAAAAATGTTACCTGACCACTGCTGTTGGGATATCTCACACCAATATTTTCTTACTGAGAGGATATCTTTTAGGAGTATGCTACTACAGTCAGACCCGTAAGCAGCACAACTTGTTGGATCTCTTATAATTTCCATTACATAAATCAGAAGTTCCTGACACTTCAGTCTGGGTCCTCCTACATGAAGAAAAAACATGAGACTGTAGTTAGCCCAAAGTATGCCCAAAAAATCTGGAATTAATTGTTTGTAAACATTTACTTAAAAACAAAAAACACATACAGTTCAGAAACAGTTCTGTTATGAATCATCTTCTTAAACAAACTGTTTATAAGAAAGACATTACTTATAAGAGGATAAATCATTTATGTACACATTGAATAACTAGAAAAAGGCACTGTGAACATCAACAAAGACACAGAAGGAGCAGAAAGGACTGATTCACATGAAGATACTAAAATTGTAAACACCTGGAAGCAAGTAATATGAACCCTACCCTGGTAACTTACTTTGGAGTAAAAATTCAAAGAGCAAAGCACCAAAACAAAACAGTAATTCTATATGAATATATATTACTGACTTTTATTAGCGCATCTGATAAAATACTTGACCAAACTTCCAACTTCTTGCATCTTTTTCTGTCTGGTAGTCTGGGTTGAAGCAGATGCATTTGGTTTTGTCAGCTGCAGGTTTTTAATTTCTTTCTGGAAATATTTCTGCAAGATACTTGAAAACCAAGAGAGATATTAATCAAGGATCTGCACATTTATAACTAAAGTAAAATAGGTAAATGTTGTTTCAGCCTAGAA
Source organism: Pterocles gutturalis (assembly GCF_000699245.1). Classification (NCBI taxonomy): domain Eukaryota; kingdom Metazoa; phylum Chordata; class Aves; order Pterocliformes; family Pteroclidae; genus Pterocles; species Pterocles gutturalis. Next base: position 2,893 of record NW_010107638.1, on the reverse strand, counting down.
TGCCAGTGCTTGTTCTTCTCACAGTTCTAATTATCAAAGACTAAAAAACACTGAAATATACTACAGTCTAAGATCAAGTGTAGTAGTCTAAGGATGATGGAAATAATCTTTAAAAGGAGCTGTTAGTGTATGTGCTTGAATACATACCAAACTTTCCTTTGAACTTTGCATAATGCTAAACGTACAATTTATAATTAGGAAGAAAAACAATGCTAAGAGTTTTTATTTATGCTGCAACATTATACTACAAATAATAAGCACTTTTCATTGGTTTTATTGGGAGAAATCTTCCAGTCCTATTTCTCCATCATTTAAAATTAGCATATAGGTTAGATTTTAGATCCAAGAATAGATCAAACTTTTCACTGGCTTTGTCACTGTAGATTTTCTGGCCTACTACTTGTATTCAGTTCAGAGTTTCTATTTTTATATTCCTCCTATGTACTTCTAATACATTATTGGGCATCTCAAAAGCAACATATAACATTTATCAAACACTTTCATGGTATTTTTGGTACAGCTATGAAACAAAAACTATTCCAATGTTGTCCAATCAAAAACATAATGGAAAGCTGACCATACACCAGCCTACCAAAACTAATACTTCAGATGCACTTTTAACGTGAAATTTAACACCTGGTCCCAGCTGCCCTAAGAACCTATCACACTCGTATTCAGTCCAAACTCGTAGCACACCTAAAGTAGATTATATCAAAGACAGGCCTCTACAAACATGAGCACGACTTCTTTAATTCACAAGTCCTTCCATTGCGTCTTGAAGAACTCAGTAACACAAACATTTCAAATGAGTTATCTGTAATCCACATATGAACTATATGTTGAAAATCAGAACCAGAGAATAATTTTCAGTAAAAGAAAGTAACTATTATTTTTGTAAAAGTAACTATTATTTTTGCAAGGAAAAATGACCACACAATTAATGACCAATTTCCTAGCAGATAAGTTTTCTGTATGTGATAAGTGTTTGGCTATTTCAAATTCACTTCCTTTAGGGAGTAACATAAGTCACTTCTTGTTTACAAGTTGACAAGAAGTCTAAATCAATCTGCAGAAAGATAAGCATTAAAATAGGCCAAATAGACAAAAGAATGATGTTTAATGTAAGAAAACTCCAACCATTCACAAAGAAAAAAAAAAAGAAACTACCTAAATACAGTATCCCAGTTAAGTTGTTTTCCTTGTTTAGAATCAGAATTCCGGTCCAGTTGGAGAACAGTTTCAGAATCACGGAGAAGTCGCTTGAAATTTTCAATTTCCTTCTGAAAATGTATTTCAAGAAAAAGAATTATTAATTATTCCCTTCATTGATAACTGAGGCACACACACCAAAAGAAAACTTCTTACCCTTCGCTCCACAGCTTTCTCATTTTCAAGGCGACGACAACAAATGAGCAGATCATGTAACGCAAGACTCATGGTTCAGTTTAACAGAAGAATTGTTTGTATCTGCAAACAGAAGAAAAGGATAAAACAGTAATCATTTTATTTGACATAGAGCCAAGTCAACCAGTTCAAAAACAGGGAAAGCGATATATTGAAAATCCAGTATCAAACACAACCAGTGTTATTTCACTGAAAAGCTCATTGGTCTCTGGGTTAGTCTCATCGGTCACAAGACTGAAGCAAAGTCTCAAATCAAGAATATAATCTATTCCCACAGGCAACAGTTGTAGACTAACAGAAGAGATCCCCTTCATGTAACTCTGACTTCCTCCCTTTTTATGAGTGATAACAGAGTAGAGTTGGTCAGACAATACAGAGCAAAACTAAGATTAAAATGACAGCTGAATACATTCAGGCAAACATCACTAAGTTTTAGTAGCTAGCTGCTATCAGCAGCTGTCTGAACCTGATGCTGCCAGGAGAAGGCGGCCCTTTGAAAACTCTCTTCCTCTCTCACATCCTGCGTTTTCACAGGCATGCACTATCACATTGACAAATCCCTCTGGACTCAATATGTCAGAAGGTGCTTGAGTATCAATCATAAGACGAAAACACTTTTTCCTGCTGTGACCACTTAAAATTATGCCTCATTTCCTATTAGCTAGACCTTGTATTTCTGGTTTACATAAAGTTGTGTTGATGCAGATCATAACAATGACATTGTATACAACTTCCATGCTTCTTTTACCTCTTTAAAGCAGCCACAAGAAAAACTTTGAAAACGGTAAGACAAGTTGGAAGTAACTCTAGGCACACGCTGACGAGGCTGCAATAAGCAACTGAGAATGGGCATAGCACTGCCTCTTGAGCATTTCAGTGAGAATATAAGAATATCCGTTTAGACAAGTAAAACTTCAAATATCTACTATCTTAGAGTGTATTTGTCTCCTTCAGCTCCAATCAAGATCAGGCTGCGACTAAGTATGATCAGAGGTGTGGTGACTGATCAGGTGTGTATGAAAAGGAAAATGCTGTAAGCACGGAGGCTGGCTGTGCTGTACAACTGAACTCACTTGCACAATGAAGTGTTCCTCTAATAACTTGCTGCTTCTGGTGAAAAAGAAAAAAGGAAGCAACTTTTTAAGCACTAACCTCTTCTAAAATGCCAATGGGCTGAACAACGTTTGATCGAGAACTGTGGCAGCATGTTACAGGGACTGAGAAC
>NW_010107638.1:0-233 GCF_000699245.1 Pterocles gutturalis | reverse complement strand
CCCCCCCCCCCTTTTATCCAAAAAACCTTTCCCCCTGCCACAACAGCAGCAATGAATTCCTAAGACTGAATCCATCTACCGTTTCTCTTGCTAGCCACAGAGCTCAACTCTCACGTTACGACCACCTTCGTCCCCTACAAAAATTGTGAGGGACAAGGAAGGCACGCACCAAAGTAAATCACAGAGCTGCTGACTAAGCAGCTGCAGGGATGCTCGCCCGCGGGGTAACTGCA
>NW_010107637.1:0-474 GCF_000699245.1 Pterocles gutturalis | reverse complement strand
GACAAGGTGGGGACACGCTGGGGACATCCTGGGGACATCCTGGGGACACTGGGGACACACCGGGGACACCTGGGGACACCCTGGGGACAGCTGGGGATGCCCTGGGGACAGCTGGGGACACACCGGGGACAGCTGGGGGACAGCTGGGGATGCGGGACACCTGGGGCCATCCTGGGGACAGCTGGGGACGCACCGGGGACAGCTGGGGACATCCTGGGGACAGCTGGGGATGCCCTGGGGACAGCTGGGGACACCCCGGGGACAGCTGGGGATGCCCTGGGGATGCCCTGGGGACACCTGGGGACATCCTGGGGACATCCTGGGGACACCCTGGGGATGGAGGTGTCCCCAAGAGCATCCCCAAGGGGATGGGGGTGTCCCCAAAAATGTCACCACGGGGGTAAGAGGGGCCCAGAGGGACAGAGGTGTCCGCAAGGGGGGTCTGGAGGGGACAGGGATGTCACCAAGGGGATG
>NW_010107636.1:65266-83200 GCF_000699245.1 Pterocles gutturalis | reverse complement strand
TTTTTTTTTCTTTTTTACCCCAGAGGGAAAATACAGAGCAGAAGGGTTACTCTAGGCTGTGCTCTCGGTGATATATTTGGATGTTATGGAAAATTGGAAAACAAATTATTGTCGTGTCTTATCAAAGATCCATGTGTCTGCACCAGATGTTTGCTCTATAGCCAGTTCTGCTAATGAAGAAAAGGGTAACTAACCGTAACATGATTGATTTCTGGGTCAAGGTCCATCTTTGCCTCTAACCCTAGCAGGTGTGTGTATTTTCTGTCTTGCAGAGAACATTATATAGCCTGTCCACTACCAGAACTTAAAAAAAAAATATATATTGGCAGAGACCAACAGATCAGGACTTTTCCTTTAGGAAGGAAAACCTCCAAATTATTTATTAAAAGTATCCAGACAAGTGGCAAGTGAGTTTCTTTGATTATACTTACTTTACTGCTGCTGTTGCCTTCAGTTGTGAATTGTGATTGCTTAGACAAATGCACTGAAAGACTGACTGTTCTCACTTTGGCTTCTAGAAATACCTCTTTATGTTTTTCAGTGAGGTACTGTTTTCTAATTTCCAACATCAGTCTCATTGTGTGAATCTCTACAGATATCTCAGCAACCTCTTCAGGAGTAATACAGTGTGGGTACTATTTCCTTCTGCTTTCCAGCAGTGCAAGAATAATGCTCTCACAAAGCTGTGCTAAATTAGAAGACCAGCTTTTTTCTGTGTTAACTCCCAATTGTTAAGTATGATTTTAGTCAGTAGGGTTAAAGAAAAGGATGAAGCATCCCAGGTTTTTGGGTGGTCTAAAAAACCTGTCATTTCTCCTCAGGTTTTCTACAAATGTACTTGAGCTTTCCTTTAAGTCTTGTGTCTGAATTTATGAATCCCCATAAAGGAAAGAAAGATTCAAGCAATCTCTGAATGTGACTTTTAAAAGTTGGAAATAGGACTAATGAAATCTCAGTGTGGGTCCCTAAAAGATAGTGTAGTGGTAGGCACTGAATAGAGCATGCTGTGTGATTTGCTGATTAATCCTGTGAGATTTACTTAGACGCAGGATCAACCACACCGAGAAGAGAGCAATAATTCAGGCACATCTTCTGGGTGGCGGAATTGCTGTCTTCCTGTAGCTGAGTTAGTGCTGAAAGGTGCAACAAGCTAGATCATATATTTTCAATAGGAATTTTTTAATAAAAGGCAATAAATTTAAAGCACCCGGCTGTTCTATAAAGGCATTGTAAAAAAGGGACTGTGAGTAATAAATTACCCATCATTTATTTTAAAAAAGGGTTTCAAATGAAAGCTTAGCACTAATTGGATCTAATCACACTGGGAAAATCTGGCCATTTTCCAAGACATTTAGATCCTGTTCGTAGCTATGCTGCTTTAACACTTTCTAGATTTCTGTCATCTCATCTGCAGTATGTCTCCTGTTCTTCAAAATAACTTTTTTCCCGAAGACCAGAGACTACATCTCCTGTTACAATCTGTAAGTTTATGTAGGCAAGCAGAATTTGAATCTTGACTAACTAGTCCTATTTATAAAGCTAGCTTTTCCTTTTTTCAGCAAAAACTATTTGAACATATTAGTTGTTAGCAATGTACCTTTGCTCTTTGTCCATATTTTCTTCGCTTCGTGTTACTTTTTCTGTTCAACAGAAGTTCTGAGGTTTTTTTCCCTGTCAGTCTCATTCTAAATTTGTCCCCACTGAACTGCACATGCTGTCTACTTGCTTGAGGATTTAGTTTAAAGCTCTTCTGCATTCTGTATCATCATTTGCTGTGTTTCCAATTAATTGTCATCTGAAAATTTTGCTATTTCCCAAGACATTTAAACAATTAATATTTTTCTTTTTGTTTATTTTCTTTTCTGTTTCTTTAAAAACCCTTAAAAAATAAAGCAAACCAAAATTAACCTGATCTTTAGATAGGTTAACAGCCTGAAAAGGAAAGAGGCATTGTTAAATAAATGGGGCCATGGTAGTACTAGCAAAACTCTGTTCCTGTTTAACTTCACTATGCTTGAGTCCATTCAATTTTTTCTGTTGGTGAATATAAAAAAAATACAGTTTAATGCAGAGTAAAAACACTGTTACATATAATTTTGCATTTAATACAATCAAATACCCTTCTATTTATTTTTCTTCCATGCAAACAGAGGAGTCTTTCAAGGATAGTGACAGTAAAAACTTAGCTCCAGTCAAATACATGGAATTTGACTAGTTTCCTCTTTAATAATTTTTAAAGATTTCTTTAGATACTCCTGTTCATGTGGTCTGCAGTCTGAAAAGACTTCTACCCTCAGAAATTCTCTGCAGTGAATTGAGACATCAGTACTTCTTAGCACTGATAAAATAAGACCTGGACAAATATTTGATGGTGGAGGGGTGGTGAGTTGCTCACTCGGTTGACAGACCAAGTCACAGTCTCAAGATTTCAAGGAAGAGGGAAAAATATTACTTTTGTTCGTGCTTCTTTCACCTCAAGGTGCTAAGTCAGGTGAGATGAAGTCGGTCTTTTTCAGAGAGAAGCTTGCCTGAAGGCACATCTGCATTTCTATCTTATACTTGGTTCATGTTTAACTCTTTTGTCTTGATCTAAATAAAATAACATTGCATATCACTGGTAGAAAATTAATTAATTAATTTCCTTCAGAGACAATCTTCTCATGTGATACTTCTTTTTTTTTAGTGATGTCTTTGTCTTACTGAGTTTTGAGCCATGGTTCTTTGGACTGCAGTCATGTCTCAACATTTATGATATATATTATAAAATTTGTAATAGAAAGCACTAGGAAAGCTCAGCTGGTCTCAGGGACTGCCACTGGTGGTCTAAGGGCTGCGTTGGTGCTGTTGTAAGGCATTGTTCTTTGCCCCTTTCCTATGCAAGATTCTGTGGCTTGCCATTTGAACCTCTGACAAAGGAGTGGAGCACTGATGGTTGTGTTGCTTTTACTCCTTACGTGCACCCAGTCAGTCACTCCTTGTCTGTCTTCTGTGAACAGGAACACCACCTGTGTCTCCACCAGTCACACTATGCACCTTGCTAATGGATTTGCAGTATGCATACACAGAAATGTGTGTGGGCTGGGCCTGCTTTTGATCTAACATCTGTGTGTGCACCCATTTCAAGGTCCTTTTATGCTGCTGGAGCATAGCAAACAGGCAGTCGTTGTGTGTACTTGAGAGTTAAACCCTATTTAAACAGGAAGGGCTCAATTCTGTCACCCTGACTCAATTTCATGTAATCCCTTACTGTACAAGTGCTATTGGATTCAGTGGATCTGTTTATGTGACAAAGTGCAGTTTATGCGAGAAAGGGCAGCAAAATCAGGCTGCTGGCACTTAAGTCCAATGGGAATTAGGATATTAACTCACTCTGTTGCAGAAGAGCTGTCGTAAAAGAGGTATTTGACACTGGTCAAGAAAGAACAGGTCAGCAGGATAACACACCCTGGAGAACATAAGTGGTGATTATATGTCATTATTTGTCAGTATTCCTCTTCTGTAATCTGGAGGGGCATTGGCGAAGCTAGCTGCAGCGCTCGGGAGTAACTCTAATGGGATGTTGGCATACCTGAATGGCTTAAGTAATGGGAACTGAGCGTGATCTACCTTTATTGGCAGCAGGCAAACAATGCAGTTTGGTCAAATTTCCTTCTATTATTATTTCAAGGATGTTCTCTGTAGAATAAAACATTGCTTTGAATGTATTTGTTTTGAAGCACTTACATTCACAGAGCTCATATTACCTCTGAGAACTCCAGAATAAAGGTTTGAGAGGAACTTCTATGTGTAACAGGCACTATACTTAAGAACTACATTTTCCCAGCATGCATAATTCTAAATATTGAATGATGGCAATTACTAAGGGCATTTGAAGAGTGGGGTATTGAGGAATGTTGTCATATTATATTAGTTATGGGTAATAGCTGCTGACTTTGGAACAGGGATGTGAAAATCAGACCACTTGAGAAGCTCAGTTTGGAAACTGGGAGAGTCATACAAGATGACAGATCCGTACCGATGCAGGAAGTGTCTCAGAGTCAGATAACTGCTGTTTTATGCGTAAGTAGTCAGGGTCCCAATATTTTTCCTATGCAAATCAGTGTCAAAATTCAGGCTAACCTGATTAGGATCGTCTCCTTGCAGAGAAGGATTGTCTGTTGCTATATCACAGAGAAGAGTTATAATTACATTTTAGATGGAGAAAAGTTATGAATTTCATCATTTACATAATATGTTGAATCTGGTGGCTCTAAGAAAGTTCTTAATATCAGTTATTGTCTGTACAGAATCAGAGAAATGGATGAGTAAGGTGCTTTTCTATGAATTTAGGAAGGCATTTTGAATTGGTATGCATGGTATGCATTTATACTGATCCTGCAATGTGCATTTCTCATAGACATATTCCTAACTCACATTTGGTGAGAGTACATTGAACATTCCAGCAGACTGCTTGCTAATCTTTGGTAGTTTGCCTAAAACGGTGTGATCTCCATAGCTAATGATGCTTAAGGTTTTTTCTTTTTTCTTCATCCCTCATCTACATGAGGTCACCTTTGCCATTTTTGAAGAAAGACTCCTGCAAAAGGAGGGTGTTCAGGAGATATCGACAGAAACCTGCAATATGTCTCAGGGAGGAAGGAAGATTCCTTCTAATCTGTGCTATAAGTAATAAAATGTGGCCAGGCAAATAATTCTTCTTCTCTGGAAAGTTCAAATAAACCATAAGGGAGATGATATTAACTCATCCAGCATGTAAAAAACCTCATGTTCTCATTCATTCATGAGGTAACAATAAATAATTTATTTTGGGTTTTGCATATTTATAATTTTTGGATGTCAGAAGTATTGCTTTCTGTCATCACTTAAAAAGATTTTCTGGTGAACTCCTCACATATTCCGAGGAATATGTATATTATACTGAAAAAGAGTTATTTGGCTATCATAACATAAGCTATATTTTAGAATGGAATTAACTGTGTTCACTAAGGACTGTTTTTAATATCTAGGTATCTAGGTTAGGAGTGTTGCCATCGTAAACAGGATTTCCATATAGAAAAATTTTATAAACATGGAATTGGGACTATGGAGAGGCTTACTGAATGTAATAAAGTATATCAGTCTCAAGATTTTCATAAGCTGTGCCTAGTTAGGAAGAAGTATAGGTTGCAGTGAGATTGGTTTAGTAGGATGTTTTGGTCAAATGTAGGAACACTCAATGCTCTTGGCAAATACATAATTTCAAAGTTAGTTCCCCTGATTTGTCTGTTTGTTACCTCATTCCCCCTCTCCAAACAGTGAGGCTCCTATTTCTTGAATATATCTAGCATCATCAGCATTAGTCCTTAGCTGATAAATCCAAACATTAATGCATACTTTTGGCCATTGAAAATTATAGAAGTACTTTTCTATATGTGCTCTTTAAAAGTAATTTCTTTGCTCCTTTGTTCCAGTGCTACTTTTTGCTTTTTTATAACCTGGTTTCTTTAAGTGGTCTGACAAAAAAAATTGCATATGCTGCTGTTTAGATTATTGCTCACATTATTTTAGGATTAAAAATTGGACTGTTGTGCTGTGGTATGATACTCAGTATTTATGGTGATATGCATCCTTGATTATTAGTGTGAGAAGCAATTATTTTTTGAAGAATATAGAAGGAGAAGCAGAAAAATGCACAGATTTTGAATATGTGAATTCCTATTGTTATATCTTGGGTATAGCCCCATTCTCTAAGTAGTAAGGCTCATACTGATTGTAAGTACAGAAGAACTGTGTAATTTTTAGTGCTTAAAGTAAGGTTTGGTTTTGTGTCTTTGGACAGTTCTGGCCCCTATTTCTTCTTAGGTATTGCTTTACATTGCAAGCAAAGCGTGATATAAGTCTACCTAAAATTCAGAAATAAAAATAGAGCATAATATGCACTGAGTCTGAATCCATTATGTGGTGGTAGGTGTTGCTTATAACAAGAGTGATTGTATTATTACCTGACCTGGACTGCTTTTTGTATAATTTCTGTATTAATTTTCGTGAGCTTTCCCTTTCTAAGTATTCTTCTAAAAGGGACTTTAGAGATGAAATAGTGGGGATAATGTTTTCTTTTCAAAGCAAACACTCTCTCTTCACTCCTAGGAAGTACTACTGGTATCTCTGTCTTCCTTTCTTGGTAACTGGAGAAGAGAGGTTAAATTGCAGTAAATCTCAGTGCATACTGCAAATTATGTATTTAATTATGCCTGTTCCCTGATAGGTAAGAATTTTAACATTCCCAGGTCTGCAATCTAAAGGTATTGTTTGTTGCAGGGTTTTTTTTTGTCCTATGTAGATGCAATGGAAGTACAATGAATCTTCCTTTCTGGAAGCAGGATAGTGATTTTTTTCTGCCATTCAAGAAACTTCAATACAATTGGAAACTCTTGAATTTGGTGCATTTGCACACACTTGGAAAAAGTCTACTTTTAAATAGGACAGCAATGTATCATTTTAAAGCACTGAAGACTCAGTAATACAAAATCAACCAAGAGGATAATCTCTGACATTTACAAACATTTATAATGGCATTAGTTCCAAGTAAGTTAGCTGAGGCTCTTTGAACCTGTAGACCTGAACAAATAAATAAGCATGGCTTGCCATCAGAAATGTACTGGTGTTGCTGTGGAGCTTTGTGCATACAACTAAGCAGGGAGATCTACCAGATTTCTCTGGGGTTTCCTTTAGTCAAGACATTGTCTGCTTTACTAGGAAGTATTTCACAGAGAGGCAAAAATGCTATGTTACAGAAATTTCTGGGTTTTCTGGAACTTCTGCTGCAGTGTTTTAGAACTGATCTGAAAATAATGGGCTTACAAAAGACTCAGTGACAGGGCTTAAAGGTGAAATTAGTTTTGATGAAGTGTCCCTGATTGGCAGATCTGGCAACAGCTTACCCGTGAAATGAATCCATTCTTTACGCAGTTCTGTGTGTTGCCAGTGCGGGCCTGACCTTGTACTTGATCCCAAACTGACTTGTCCAAATTCCCTGAACCCAAGCCAATGCCGAAGCAGCTTTGTGCAAGCCCTAATGAGTGCAGGACAATAACCGAGCCTGTGCAAATTTTTAGGATAAGCAAAGTGTGTGCTTAGTATCAGGAAGGAGAGCTAAGCAAAGGTGTGCCTGCTCTTGCTTGGCCTCCGTCTCCTGCCGTAAATGCCACGATGACTTGCAGTCATGTACTGTGGCCATGTGTGGATCAGAAAGACTGATATTACCATCAGCATACTCTTACGGGAAGTTGGTCACTATGGCACAAGTGACCTAGGCAATATGAGTGTGCAGAGCATGGCTTGGGGACCACTCTGTGTGTTAGCCTGCTCTTTGGTTCAGCGGGCACTTGGCAGGGTGGGCACAGCAGCACGGCTTTGCTGCTCTGCCTCTGTATTGCTGCATGGGGACAGAAGCACTGATACTCATCTCTGGACTGAAGAGATAATTCAGTTCCCCACTGACTCAGTTGCAACCTGTCTTCAGGGGAAATCTTATTTATTGAAGATATCATCTACCGTATTCCTCAGGGAAAAATGTGAAGAAGAGGAAGAAGAGATGTCTGAGTCAGCAGTCTGAGGGCCAAAGGGGTTTGGACCTTATTCAGCAGACATCCCAGCAATTTCTGCTCAGAGGCTCAAGCAAGAGTGTGCAGAGTGGGGCTGACCAGAGGCAGAGACCCTCGGCAGAACAATATTAATCAGGGTCCCAAGTCCCTGCATCAACAGGCCTCAGGTAAACCTCTAGCCCTCCAAACTGAGCTCCAACAACTTTAAATGTTTGCCCTGAGAACCATTTAAGACAATTAACCTGATGTGGTGTTCAAAACAAAAAGCTTGATTTAGAAGTAGGGAATTTACAGAAGCACAACTGAGAGTTAAATTTGGCTTGTGAAACCTTTATTTCTGATACTAAGGTTTAAGATGGAAACAACCCAGCTTGACTTCCAGTTCCCCAGGGTGAATTTGTAGGACTGAGATTTAGAAGAAAAAGCCCTTTTAGTGCTATATTGAGATATTTAACCTGCAAATCCATTAGAGAAGACAAAAATGCAATTCTTACAATGCTTTGATTGCATTTTTTAGAGGAAAACCACATTTGAAAACTGGAAACTGTGCTAAATGCCAATTGTAAGATGCATGCTTTAATGCTGATTTCCTGCTACCATCTGTTCTGTAACAGAAAGGCAGTCTCTTAGTTTCTGGGTCAGAAACAAGGCTCTAGTAGTAACTTTGTACTTCTTGGAGGATGTCATGTGCTTTAAACCAATTCACTCCTGTGGTGCTTGTGCAGTGGGAGGTCATCTGAAAAGTTTAAGATAACCCATGACAATTTAAATCACACAGTTTTAGCAGGGGACTGTTAGTTTTAAGCAGTAGCACAATTTGTCCAAGGACTATGTGTAGATTGATTCTTCAAAGTCGAGTGCACATCTAAGTAAGACCTGGAGGCTTGCTGCAAATAGTTTTATGTTTATCCTTTTCCAAGACTTCCTTTATAAAAGTTTCTAACTGGGTGACGCTTTCTAGTTTATACCAAACTTTTGTAATGGTGAAACTTAAGAGTACAGGATGATCATCCTGTCCATAAGCGCAACTACAACCTCATGGAATAAATCTGTTATCCCATTCTCTATATTATTGTTCTGATGAATGCCAGTTTTTTTGCGAAAGATGTCACACAAGTCATCTTCTGAGTTAACAACATATTATGTTTTCAAAATTATTAAAACTGAGTTTTTAGAAGTACCTGAAATGGTTATTAATCACTGGTAAAAATTGAGAGGGCAAATGATTGCATTGCCGTGGTGTGTGATCTAATGCTTTTGTATGTATGGGGTTTTGTGGGAGTTGAAAGACTTGTTTTTTGTTACCAACTTTCTGAAATTACCCTTCTGCCCTATTCTTTTGTCTTGTTTTCATTCCTTTTCCAAATGAAGTTTGTAGATTTTACCAGCTGATGTATTTTTTTTTTTTTCATTAACACATTTTCACCTTCTAGAATACTGTTTTAACAGGCTTAGTTATGGTTGTTTAGAACAAACCCAAGAGACCAATATTTACAAATATCACCATTTTGGAAATGAACATTGAGTATTCCAAATTAGTCTGGAAATGTCTTGAAATTGGCAAAAGAGAACCCACTAGCATTCAGTGAAGAACTAGTCTTTGTAATGTGAGTGTCTTCCTCTCTCCACTGACAGCACAGTGAATGTAGCACCTCCAGCATGCTGGAGTTCAGTTAAGCTGGGACCCTTCCGCTGGGAATATAGGAAACCTGTAGGACACACAGGGTGGTCCTAGTCACCAGTCTGGTGTTGGCATTACCACCCACCTTTGATACAAGAGTCAAGGAGCATCCTGGGGGAAAAACGACATTACAGACCCTGCTCCTGGGGAGCAGCGTGTGCTTTCTATGGCTGGATTGTCAGATAAGCACAGACGTGATTCCTGGTGAATGGACTTCACTGACCCCTGTTTCCTTCTTCTGTGGGATAAGTGGGCATCTCGGAAACCCCGCTGCCTGGCACCAGGGCTCACCCTTCCTGGGACGGTGACATGCAGGACAACGGGCCTGCCTGCCCTCCCATGCCAATGCTAGTAAATCACTCATCACTTTCTCAGGGACTGAAGTGGAGTCCTCATGCTTGTCTGCCTTGTCTTGTCTTGCCCTGGATCTTCACTTTCGCTGTATTTAGTGGCCTACAATGTTGATAGATATACTTAGTCACTTAATCATAGATAATGCTAGAAAGTAACTGCTTGGATTGCTGTCTTGGACATTCAGTGGGTTTTCTGTAGCTTTCTGAATGTTTTGCTATCCTCTCTCTTTTCCTGTTAACCCGGGAATGATAATAGTTAAAATCCCCTTTTTATTCAGAGAAACATGGGCAGTAGCCCAGCAAGGCTGCACATATCACAAACACTTGTAATTTTACCTTGCCTGTAACAGTAGCTGAGGATGGAATCCAAATTGAGAGGTTAGAGTTGATCCTTGGAAGTAAGATGAAGTTCACAAATTGTTTATTTGAGAACTTGGTTTATTTGTCTAGCTGCTGCTGTCTATGTAGCCCACCTTTACCTTCTTGATAAAGAGATCATTTATCATTCAGAAACATGGCTCAGTTTTTTTCTGTGCTGGTGCACACAGCTAATGCATGTCATTAATGCAATCCAGAGGGAGCAGTTGGGAAGATGAGAGGACAATTTACTCACCATGTGCATTCAGTCCTCGGCCTCCTTGCTGAGATTACCCTGCTGGTTTAGATTCTGTTTCTGACATAAACCTGCCCTACCTGTAATAACGAGAAATGTTGTGAGCCTACTAGTTTAACTCAAGGGTAGGATGGTGCAAATTGTGTTTGCAGTCTTTGGAATTCAGAAAGCTCAATTGTGTTTTAATCTGCAGACCCATGCCTAGTTCTGGCATTACTACCTCTGTACGGTTACAGAGCTATGTTAGGGAATTATTTGAGATAATTATAATCAGTAAAATCTGAATAAATTATTTATATTGACTACACTGAAGATAGGTCTGCTTTGACTCCACATGAGAAAAAAAATTCTTGGGAGGGGGAAACTGATTTCAAGATGTGCTGTGCTGCAGGGGTGTTGCACAGTGCTGTAGGCACCTGTGTGCCTTGGCCTTAGCAAGAACCTGCTCCTTGCAGCTCTGTAACCTCCCCCTGAGGCCACTGAGGTAGCATTTGCTGGAGCCTCTGTGCCAGCATTTTTCCACTACTGCTATCATGCTGTTATGGTATTGTTCACGTGCATTTGCACCAGTGAATCCTGACAGTGTTGTTATGGTGGGTTTGCGTGGAAAGTAGCTACCACTGGTTTGAGAAACACCTCTCTCTCTCCCTTCTCTTTCTTGCCCTCCTCTTTTATAGATTTTAATTTGTAGTAGAGAAATCAAACACTCTGCACAACAAAGTAGATAACAGTAATTCAATTCAAATGCTCAATAAACATTATCCAATAGTATATGTGGACAAAAGCTTAACAATCAGTCCATGTAAAGCACTTGCACATGATTAGCACACTCTGGTGAGTGCTAACAGCACCATAAGCAGGAACAACCCATAGGGAATTTCAGTGGGTCTCAGTGAAGCCCCTTGGTGATCAAGGTTGAAGTAGGAAGCTGGAAGAGAAAGCGAAATGTTGTGATCCAGACAGGTAAAAGCTGAAGAGGAAAGAGGAGTCCAGCAGTGGGACCTTAGGCCGGATGTAGTGGTGGTACAGACATGCTGGTATGGTTGTGCTGATCTCCACTATCAAAGTGCTTGTGCTGTGGGTACAGTTACAGGAAAATTGTGGGATGCTTTCAGCTCTCTCTGCAGAAGTGCAGCTTTTCTGGAATAAATGCCTCTGTGCAAGGACTTCACAGGCACTGATACATCAGTCACAAGGACTCTTCGTGCCAGCAAAGGTTTGTAGGACACCACAGTGTGTTAGTGCATGTTGAAGAAAGAGGGATGCACCCAGAGGCACAGCCTAACATCCCTAGATGGGCCTGGCATGTTTCCTCTTACAGTGGGATGCAGAATGTGTCAAAGTTCTTTTGCAGCCTGTGAATGACTCTGGTCTTCTTGCAGTTTGCTTATTAAATCTCTGTTAAGATGTTTCTCCTCCTTCCTGGTACGGAGGGTGCTGGAGGCTACGTAATCGCCCATGTAGAGAGGCAAGCATCCCAAGCAGTGAGCAGCCTCGAGGGTGCATTAGCCCAAAGACTGGCTTGTGTTTGGGTGCTGCAGGGCTGAGGTCCCCAGAACAGGGTGGGCTGGGCACTGCATTGCACCAGTGGTCCCTGCCTCTGCCTGTCACCCCCATCAGAGCTTCTAGCGCCTATTAGAAGCCTGTCTGCAGATCTCTAGGGACAGGAGTCTCTGTGAAGTGACGTCTTTTCACATTTGCTACTCCTTTTGCTTACAAAAGCGGATTTATCTTGGTTCTTGTTTTGTTTTGATTCTATTGTATATATACTAATTGTATATTCCATGGAAAAATATGACTAGCTGACTTATTCACAAAGAGATATGATATCAAATATAGTGTATTTTTTTTTCTATTCGTAAGTAATTGACAGAAAACAGCAGGTGTTGTATTTTGTCTTGAAGAAGATAACATTCAAGGAAGAAGAAAAGGAAAGCTCTCCTTTCCCCATGGGTAAATGACTGATAAATTATTCCATGATAGATAAGGATAGAACTCACACAGGTAACAAAGCTTTGGAAAAAAAAGCACGTAATAGTAATAGTGATAGTAATAGCAGTAATAAAAAAAGGTGAATGTTTGCTTATGCTGCTAAAAACTTGTTTGGATGCAGAGCTCCAAAGCTTTCCACATGATTGAGTCTAGAAGAAAAGCTTTTTAAATGAAAAAAAACAAAACAAAACACAAAACCAAACCACTCTACAAATGCAGTGGATTTGAGGCTTTGAGTGACAGTAGATAACTCAAAACTCTTATTTTTGCTTGCTTTTCTAGGTTTGTGTGTGGCACAAAATTGAAATTCCAGTATAAGAAGAATTTGTAACTCCAGCTGTCTTTACATATATCAAATAGGGAGGATAAATATGTTGAACACTTCTGAAACTCAAGAAAATTCTCCAGGGAAGAAGTTGAAATAAGAGAAAAGGGGTATACTGGTATCTTACCCACTCCTGTCCTCGGTTCTCCTGTTTGCCTTCCTTTTGTTTCCATTGGCTTGTTCTTCATCATCAGGAATATTCCCTCAGCAGGTTTCTCCCATTTCTCTTGAGCTGCTATTAGTATCTTCCTGGTCTATTACACAACACCTCTAAGCGCGCTGTCAGAGTGCTTAGCTTGGGAACAAAATCAGAGTTTCCACCCTATTTGTTCGGTCACACTGAACTCTCCTTAGTCCAGTGCTCCTCAGTCCATTTTTGGTGACCTGCTGGGTGGTTTGGCTGAGGTCTGCTCTGCGGGAAGCTGTATGCCGGGTCTGGGTCTGCTGTGCCAGCCACGCAATCTGCTGACCGTGCCTGGGACTTGCAGCGCTGCCGTGGCTGCTCTGATGGGCCAGGGGCGTGGTGAGAGAAATCCGTATGGAGAAGTTCACCAGTGAAATACACACCTGGCCAAGAGAAAATTTTCCAGTGGTCTGGGTGTTGGCTAGAGTCTGTCATTGGAATAATTCTGCCAAGAGCAAAGCAAAAATGTTCACTGATTGTTATGGGCTAGACCGTGGGTGCTGTGCACAGACTTGTACTACTTAAAAAATCTTGTCTTGTTCTCTCCATCCAATTCATCAAAATGAAAAAAGTGAAGAAAAGATTTAAAGTTGGTTTTAATGAAATACAAGAAAATTAACTCACAAAATACGTCCACATTCTTATATTTCATGCAGTCCCCTGATGATTACATCTTTTATTGGTATCCATCTGAGTTGGTGATGAATCTCTTCTATGTATTCTTCACTCCTCCCGTGTAATGGAGCCTTACATATCTGAGGTATATTTAGATAACTGGCTGACTGTGGTGCTGTGCAATTGATTTTGAATTGATGCTGAATAGTGGAGTAGTTGCTTGTGGTACAAAATAATAAATGGAAGCAGCTCTGAGGTCTGTCCAAGAGCAGTTTAGAGATCAGAGTTAAATCAGACCTTGTGAAACTGGGCAGAAATCTGTGCAAGTCAATGGAATCACTTATGCCAGGGCTGAGTGTGGCATAATGAGCTCGAACTGGGTTTGCAAAGCTTTCTGAGTGCCTAAGTACCAGTTGAACTGAGCTTTTCTTGTTGGTCTCCATCTAATTAAACTTCAGATGTTTTGAAATTGCTATAAAATAATGACACCAGAAATGGAAACCTGCTATCTTGGAACAGAAACTATTCAGGTATTTAGGACACTAAAAGTACATCATGTTAAATAAAGGTCTGAATCTCTGCTTTCTCTGGCTTGGAACAAGGACTTAAACATAGTTGTCCCTGTTCTCAGAGGCCAACACAACATAATTTGCCATTTGGCCCTCCTTTGAGGTCATTCTTCACCCATCCTCTGAAATGGCA
Source organism: Pterocles gutturalis (assembly GCF_000699245.1). Taxonomy (NCBI): domain Eukaryota; kingdom Metazoa; phylum Chordata; class Aves; order Pterocliformes; family Pteroclidae; genus Pterocles; species Pterocles gutturalis. The sequence continues at coordinate 69,152 of NW_010107636.1, read as the reverse complement.
AACAGATCTAAGATATGTTTCCAACACAAAAGTTACAAATGCCTCATTCTGGAGATGTTTGCATGAAATGAACTTTTGTCAGAAAGTTAAGCATAATGTTTTTTTCACCTAGCTCCTTAGTACATCCTTTTACCTGAGGGTTTGGCCTGGTCTGATCTTCAGCCAGCTCTTGGATCTGTCTCTTCAAATTGACTGAGTTTTGTGTTAGGCATATAATGACTCTTTGGAAGTGAAAAAGAATTATAACTTTGGAAGTTTTAGCATGGATGTCAAAACAGATGTTTAGACTTGCTGATGTGGTAGGTAGGAGCTCATTGAAGCTTCATCAGTTATGTAAAAAGCTTTCTATTGTATTTACCGTGGGAAAATGGTGCCTCTGTGCCAACATCTGTATGTCAAAGACAAGGATGGGCATATTTTCAGCTTAGCTTATTAGCAAAAATTCAGGATCTACTCTCTTTCTTGGGCTAATGGTTTGTAAATAGGCTCAGAGTGGAATCAGAGATTTTGTATCGTGTTGCCATTCATAAGTGGACTGAAGTAAAAGAAAGAGCTGAAGATCTGACTTGCTTGGCAGGCAGCAAGGAAGAAATCCTAAGCTTGCATCTCTGCCATTCAGTTTAAAAACGTTGAATGCATCTGATGAAATGGAACATTATTCCTGCCCATTTTAATTCTCACTGAAACTTTTGCAGACTGACTTTCCACAACAAAATGTGAAGATTTTTCTGCTTCTCTGGACATGTCCTGGAAGATGCCTATTGCTTCCTCTGCCTTTGAACTAATTGAGCTGCAGCTCAGATAACATGACTCTCAGTTTTGCCAGTTGTATTAATTTCAACTTGTCAAGTAGGTGAGAAGCAAAATGAAAATAACTGAGCCAGAGCTACTTTATTTTTTTTTTTTTTTGTGGCAAAATTTGACATAAGGAAAATATCCTTTTACTGGTTCTCACTGAAGGGGATGGTCTATTTTACAGATGCAAAGGAATTTTTGGTGAAACCATTCTTGTCCATTTTTTCTGGAATTGAGAAGATAGTCAGGTTCTGAAGCAATTTATTTTAAAATCAAAACCTTACTATCATGTTATGAGGAATAAAAAATAGTAAAAGCATGTCTGTGGACTGTGGACTAAATTGTATACTTGGAATTTTTTGTCAGTTATTTCCCTTGATGTGATTTTCTGTTTATTTGAGATACTATATAGATAAGAATGGTTCAGATTCTTGACAAAATAGTAGTACAGATGTTTAATTAATCATACCTCTGAAGTTTTTAAATAGCAATATTTTTAGTAATATTTTGCAGATCCTAATGATGATTTTCAATTCTTACAGCCTCCCTCTGTTGAATGATTTTGTACTAGTTTTTTCCATGTGATCATTACAAAATGGGGGATGCCATTGTAAACCATTTACATTGGCTTTCACATTTTTTCAGTGATGGAGGCATGCTTTCTTGTTTTTAGAGTATTGTATAGCTTCCACCTGACTGTCCTCTCCTCTATCCTGTTACATACTAAATAATTTATATAATTTTTGATTCGTCTTCTAATAGCAAAAGTGTTTTTGGGTTGAAGTGCTAAGCTGATTAACAGCAGGTCTAGTGTAATCGCTCAGCTCTGCCACAGAGTTCTTTACTGTTCTTTGGCTTTATCTCTCTGAGCCTCCTTCCCTGTCTGGTAAAGGATGGAAGAGGGTTGATGGTTCATCCTTTCTCCCATTCTTCTTCTGGAATAAACTTATTCTGGAGAGTGTTTAAACGTAACTTAAATGCCATTATGTCAGTAGCTTGAGTACCTGTTTACAGCTTTGCTTAATTAAGTATAGGTATATGCCATTAAATCCTTTCCTGAACCAGGATCATGAACTGAAGGTTGTTCAAGGTAAGAAGCACCCTTGAGGGTGTGCCTGTGTTTGTACATTATGTAGGGGCACCTGCCAGGGAGGAGAGCTCGGAAGGCTGAAGGGGTACAAATGGTTATAAAGGCTGTCACTGTTCCAACTGTTCCCTCGCACACTGGACCGGCATCCGTTCTGCTACCACAGCATATCTGGAAGATGGGCTGAGGTTGCTTCTGCTCACACTAAAGGATTCATTTATGGTCTGTTTCTTTGATTTCAGCATTATTGTACCTGGGCTGCATGTGAAACTGCTCTGCAATCCTATTAAAATGGGAATGGCTTTGTCTCACTGTCCTGCGTTGGAGGAGTCAGCAGCTACTGTCAGGCTGTCTGAGAACCTGGGACAGTGAGTTCTTGGCTGTTTCTGCGTTGCTAAGCAAATGGTAAGCAGAACATCCCAGTTAAAAGTCAAGTCTGGTCTGGTCTCTTTGCCAGTGAGTGCTGACCATGAATGCTGTGAGAAGTGCTGTTACTTAACTAAAATTCTCACTATAGTAGAAAAAAGCTGTGCTGAAAGGAAATTTTTACTGTGTTCAGCCATGAGATGCAAAATATATTTTGAATCTGTATTTGGTTATGAGTATGATTACTTCCTTATTGCAAAACATGGTATAAATAGCAGCCCTAGATGTACCCTGGCAAACATTATTGGCATTGTTGGCAATCATTATGAAAGGAGAATACTTGGTCTTTTGCAGAACTGGGCTGCTTATAATTAGAGTTGGTGGAAGGGAGGCTAGGCTGTAATATTACTGAATTAATCCCATGTTTGGAGATTAATTTTAAACTTATTTTTTTTTCCCTGGTGGGAAGATTATCTGTTTTTCTTAACATTCAGTAGCATTTATACTAGGTCTGAATGGCTCACATAATTTATTTTTTAAGTCTGAAAATAATTTTGCATTTTGAATTCCTTTTCTTCCCCCACTACTCAGAGGGGAGCTGGAGATTGTTTTAGCTGTCTCATCACTGATGAGAAGTTGCATTATGTTTAGTTTTAATCAAGCTGTGTATAAACAAAATGCTTGTTCCTAGGCATTCCTCCGGAACATTAAGGAGCTAGTAATTTTATAATTTTATAATACATGAATTAATTGAGAACCATATATTTTTCCTTAATGCATGATTGGTAGGAGCCATGTGAGGATAGTGCAGATTAGAATTATCCAAACAGCAACAGAATTAAAACCAAAAATATGGTAATACATTAGTTATACAGGGTAGGGACTATACCAAACTGTCTATCACTCCTGAAAAAATCTTATTAGTATTTGTATTTTTAAAAATCTGAGTTATAGTTGATGTGGTTGAGTGTTTTCTTCAAGGACTGTGTGTATTGAATCTGATTTGGATCACCTCTGTGTGTGCAGCTTCTGGAAGACAATGCACAAGTATACTTTATCTGTCTGATTGAGAATCACCCCTTCACCCCACCCCAAACTGGTTAGAAAGCTACTGAGGCTTCTCTTTGTTTCTTTTTAATTGCATAATTTTTCACCTGTATTCATTGGTGTTTCTTTTCCAGTGTAAACTGTGTGTGATTGATCCTCTTGTGTTACTAAAAATTAGAGCATGATCTAACTAACTTTAATTGCACTTCCATTTGTAGATCAAGCTGTTCTCTCCATATGTCCCACGAGATCAAGATGTGGCATCAACTGTGAAGCCAGTTTCCATCAGACGTTTAAAACAAGGCAGAGAGATTACTGTGTGCATATCCATAAATTAAAAAAAAAAAAAAAAGAAAATAAAAAAGGAGCTCCTCTCAGAGCTGGAATTAATTTCTTCATGTTTTTTTCCCCCCAGTCTCATGTACCATTGTAGAAAGTGTTTTATTCTAGGTCAACAGGGATGTGAAAGGGTATGTTTTCCCTCTAAATTACTTGATTCAGATTTGAGTACAGGTGAAAGCATGCCTGACATTTATTTCCAGGACTGGATTAGGAGACAAGACTACTCTATTCAGTGGCTGAGTTTTGTGG
>NW_010107636.1:5427-65235 GCF_000699245.1 Pterocles gutturalis | reverse complement strand
CCTGCTGAGAGGCAGCAACATGCTAATGTGCCACAGTATCCTTTCTTACAGGCCCTAAGTAAACTGCACTGGGAATTCACTGACATAGTGTATCAGGCTTCAGCAAGGTAAATTTTGTTAAGGGCTTACGCATATTCAGTAATGGATGTCAGTGAGTGGACTAATACATTATTGTGATGGTGAAAATGGAAGATTTTAGCACATGTCATGGAGTTACTGTGCTCAGAAGCCCATAGAAAATACTGATTCTTTTTCATATCTATCACACCAAATCGTCTTCAGAATATAAAATTCAAAGTTAGTTTTATTGCACAGATACAACTTCAGCGAACCATCAGAAGCCTTTTAGCAAATTTTGTTATTGCTTCTGGTGGATGAAAGATCAAAGCTTTCTGGTATGGATTCTCTTCTGCTATGGGGAAAGAGAGAAAAAAGGAAAAAGGAAGATTGCTCATCTGCAATTATTGTTGGTGGCACAAGATGAAGAATAAAGCTAAGATGAGAGTTTTACCAGTTTGCAGAAGCTTCCATGGCAGCTGGAGACTGCCAGAAAGCATTGTGCTCCTGTCGGTTCCCATCACCGTTTCTAGGGCCTTTTGGAAAGGTGATGCTGAGGGTCTGTTTCTGGCAAGAGCTCCCTGTGCCTGGGGAATTACCAGCAGGGGCATGTAGAGCTCATTTCTGGTCTTTCTGCACACCGTGAATAGCACTTAGGAAGTAGTGCATTTGGCCTTACATCATGTCGTTGCATTAAGCTGCTCCTTGCCCTCAAATACTGCCAAAATATATATATATATATATATCAAAATTAAGTTCCACATCATTCTGATGTCTGCCCTGAATACCCTGAAAAAGTCATTGCACTGTTGGCTTTCTGTGTAAAGTGTGACTCAGAAGTCTCCCGAGTGACTCAGCCGTTGCTGCTACTGATTTTATGGTAATAACCTCACTTGGAGATGGCAGATGTACAGAAAGACTAAGTCTGTTTCCCAAACAATGTACAGGCTAAATCCAACAAAAGAAAGAGATGAAGGTGTGCGGGAAGGGCTTACGGTATATGTACCAAGCAGATGGGTTGATGATAGTCATGTGCTGATGTTAGTTCCCACTATTCATGGATATCGCTTGAATAAATATGAGTTACTTCAAACTTCCCAGTCTTCAGACCTCAAGAAATGGAATGGCAGCTAGTTTCAGTCATTTTTTTCAGTGAGTGCATGTGGTATGGGAACACATCCGTCTGTTCCTGCTTTGTGGCTGGAAATCCTTCTTTGCCTGACCTCCTCCTGAGGCTTTTGGCTGTTTGTGGCTTGCGCTGCGTGTAGCTGCTGTTACTCTGAAGTGTTGCTGCAGCAGAGGTGTGAGCTCGGCGTTTGTGTTTTGTGTCAAGACCGAAGGCCGTTGTGTGGTGTGCTGCTGGGAGGAAAGAACCTTGCGGTCGCAGCTCCTCACTTTGGCCTTGGTGCTGTGGGGAGACCAGGGGCATTGCTTTCCAGTGCATGCATGAGCCGGCCAGCTACAGACCCTTGCTTACCTGCTGCTTTAATCTTGGGGGCCCAGGATAAATAAAGGTGCTGAGGTAGTTGCAAGCAAACGGTACTTTTACAAAGTTAAAGTGTAATCATCCAGGTGGGAGCGGGCAGGCTCTCACTGGTGATGGAGCAGGCTTCAGCCTGCTCACCATTGAGCACGGTGTTCATCGACTGTCGGATGAGCCCCTTGTTAGTTTTACCATTTATACTGCTTTTTGGGAGAAATCAAGCAGTGCAGAATGGTATTGACACATTCTGATAACTGTGCCCTTGACTCAGCTATCCCAGACCCCAGTGCGGAGCTGTCCCCAGGGGCTGCTTTGTCATTGCTGGAGGTCAAAAGGGGTCAAAACCCCCTTTTTTTTTGTCAAAAAACCCTTCGTTGATCAAAAAGTACAAGTGTTTGCATGATGTCTGGTTATAACGTGACTGAAAATTTTAGCATTCAAAATTTTTGAAGGGATAGAAAGGGACACTTGTATTCCACCTCTACTTTATAAGCTTATTTGAGCATATAAGCACTGGGAACAGGTTGACCTTGGAGTCATGTCTGTTCCTCAAGATGGAAATATTTTCTGTTTGTTGTTGTTTGGTAGACTATCTCCTGTATTTCAGGGCTTGTCCTTGTACAGTTCTCCTCCCTTATCTCCTCTGAGCCTGAACTATGCTCCAGAAAATAAGTTTTCATGTGGGGAAGATGGGTTTCCAGTCCTTTAGTTGCAGAGGCAACTTTTAAAGTACAAACTAGTAAAGTCTCAGTGAGTTTCTAGGCATTCTGGCTGTGTCTAAAATTAAGATACAACCCAGCTGTCTTTGAACAATGTAGCTTGCATATAACAAGGACAGTGTGCTGAGTTAAAGTAGCTAATTAGCTGTGATGAAAAGGTGATACACGGGGCTGGGTCAGGACAGCTACCTTGCTTCTGGACTAGCTTGTTCCAAGGAGCCTCCTGGATCTCTCTGCAGCATGGCACACTGAGCAGGGACATCTCCAGCAATGAAAGGTTGTACGGCTGTAAGCTCCCATTGCTACACTTATTGAGGTGCTGTCTGAGGCTGCATCCTGACGCCTTGTCAGGCTATGACCCTGGCACAAGGCTGCTTCCTTGTTGCATCCCATTGCTTTCATTCCTGCAGAAAGGAAAGGCAAGCAAGTTCCAGCAGGATCCCAGCTGGGCAATCAAAATCCTGGAGTATGCTCTGTTTGTCCTTCGTAATTAGGTACAGCCTTAGGTGGTAAGGGTGGGTAACACTCATTTAGTGTTGGAAAGTTAGCTGTCAGTTCTGGACTGGTTGTGTAGGTTGCCTCAAAAGGAGAGAGACAGGTACTTCCAGTGGATGCTCTATCTTATCCTGGAAAAGACGAGATGAATCGCACTCTGGAGGTGTTTTCATCACGAAGATGATCAGAGGGCTGGAGCACCTCCCATATGAGGACAGACTGAAAGAGTTGGGGTTGTTCAGCCTGGAGAAGAGAAGGGTCTGGGGAGATCTTATAGCAGCCTTCCAGTACCTGAAGGGGGCTACAGGAGAGATGGGGAGGGACTTTTTACAAGGACATGTAGTGATAGGATGAGGGGTAACGGTTTTAAACTGACAGAGGATCAATTTAGATTGGCTATTAGGAAGACATTTTTTCCTGTGAGGGTGGTGAGCCACTGGAACAGGTTGCCCAGAGAAGCTGTGGATGCCCCATCCCTGGAGGTGTTCAAGGCCAGGCTGGATGAGGATTTGAGCAACCTGGGCTAGTGGGAGGTGTCCCTGCCCATGGCAGGGGTTTGGGACTAGATGATCTTTACTGCCCTTTCCAACCAAAACCATTCTGTCATATTATGAGATGCATTTTTGATATTTGATATTTGTTGTTCAGGGTATAGTAAGAGAAGAGGCGTGTTCCTGGTCAGAGGAACTGAACTACCTAGTACAAATAACAGTTAAAGTGATGAGAAGGTGATATGTGGGAATATACCATCTGAGACCATTTAAGAGAAAGACAAACTCCAAAATCCCACAAAGCCCAAGAGTTCAGCCAAATAAGTATATTAATCTAGCTGGAGCAATTGCATGAATAGCTAAAACTAGCACCTTATTAGATCAAGTTAGTAGGAGACATTTTATGGGCAGTGTTCCAGGGAGTATCCTGCTTTATTTTCCTTGGTTTGACTCCTAATCTAGTCACGTATATAACAAATGCCTTTCAATTTAATTTCCAGTAGATAGCAGCAGTTCATACAGAGTATTTTTTCTTTTTAATTTTTTTTTCAATTAATGTACATGTGAATCAAAGAAGGCCTTAAACGGTCTTGTTTTCACTCACAAAGTTCAGTATAATTCTAGTGCATGCAATATGTGCTGATTTTGTCACGATAACTAATTTGGGAGGAGTATTGTTGGAGGGTTGGATTTATCTTGAGACTGAGCCAGTGAAAACCACTTTTATTCACAACACCAGGGAATAAACAGAAAAGAGAGGAAAACAGGTATTTCCTTGGTCAGTTTTTGTAGATTAAAATCACCTTAAATCCATTGGTTCAAAGAGAGCATTATAAAGTGCATTGTCCTCAGAAGTTTGATTAAAGTCAACTCAACAGTTGTGTTAGGAGCTAGAAGGATCAATCACTTGAAATGACCCACAGACCATGTCCAGGCTGTTGAACTGAATGGTTCAGGGTTCCTGAGTTTGGGACACACTCTGGCTGTGACAGAGTGACAGTTTCAGACTACCGAATTGGAGTGGGTATGTGGTCATGTATCTGCCAGGTATCTACTGAAGTGATTGTGGGTGTATGGAGCAGGTGGGAGCCATGGTGTGCTCTCACATGTGTTGGTTCTGTTTGGCTTCAGCTGCCCAACAGACTCTTTCTGAACATCTTTTGGGTAGATTGAGAGCTGATTTTTGGGAAATGCTGAGAAAAATTAGTGTTACCAGAGGACAGGCAGATCTCTAGAGGACAGAAAAAGCAGATTATGAAACAGGAAAGTGAGTATTATCATTCTTATGTCATGCCATGCATTTATTCCACCTAAAGTTCTAATTATACTTACATATTTTAATAATTTCTTTAGTCTGGCCTTTGTATAGGTAATTTTATCTGCTTTAAGTCTTCTAATATGCTCAGAATTAAAATTGCTACTCATAATTATCTGAGATTCCTGCACAGCATTTTTCCTCTGTAAGACCGGCTGCAGCTCAGTTTGGCAGAGGCAGCACGCTGTGTACAAGCACCTCACTTCCAATAACCAAAGGCAGTTGCATAGAAGTCAGTTTTCTTTCATATCTGTAGAACAATCATGGGGAATCTTCATCTATGTCTGCGTTCTGAAGATATTCAGTAGAATAGAACGCGTTGAAAAGATTTAAAATAAAGGCAAATTCCTTATAATTTAATTTTTTAAAAAATATATTTAGCTATACTTGCAGTCCCTTTTATGTAGTTATTGAACCAGTGAGTTGAAAGCTGAGAAGTTCATGGCTTGACTGTTAATGTTCTTTTTGTATTCAGATGTTACATGAGTTGTGAGGAGAAAGATACTGAGTATGATGGAGTCCTTTACTTGGCAAGGAGTTCCACTGAAATAAAGGATGACAAAATCTGACTGAGTGGGAGTGATTGAGTTGTTTTTGAACTGTGCTAAATTCACAATTGATGAAGTTTGATATGGGAGTCTGACAAATGACTGAAATCTGCATTTCTGCTGCTTGGTCTTAAACTGTCTGAAGGCCAAAGCAAATAGCAGCTTAATTTGCAGCACGCTCAGGACTGAGTCTGGACTGAGATTTGCCTTGTGAAGATGCACCTATGGCCCATCCTCATCCCAGTTACCAAGCAAATCAGTGAATTATTTGGGCTTGTTTTTTCTGCTGTTTTTGAAAACACTGAATACGTGACTTTGTAGCTTATTGATGTTAATCAAACGATATTAAAATGTTAGGAAAATGTGAACTACCTGTTTCTTGTACAGTAATCAAACACTGCATTTGGTTGCTACACTCTGGTGCCAATGGCAGTGAAAAGCTCCATATACTTCTTCAAGTGTAGGGCTATGTGAATAATGATGCTCTAGTCTGACTCGTTAGATTCTTGTATTTATTTTGAGTACTTTGTTTTGTATTAATTTGCTGACCAAACAGAAATGACTTTTTCTTAATCTATTATCAAAGCAATTTCATGTGGATAGTGTCATTTCAATATTTATGGATACCTTCTGGATTTGTAATATTTATACATTTATACACTTTGGATAGATGTGTTTAGATGTCTCTCTTTTTTTTTTTTTTTTTTTTTTTTGTCAGGAGGTAAAAGGAAAACATTAAGAGCTAAACTGTTATGACTTTATCTAGGCTTTTAGGTGATGTATTTTCCCAAATGCTCTGAGGTCAGGTTAAATAAGTTAGCTCTGATTTCATCAGGACTTGAAACCTGGCTGGCAAGCTACCGCTGAGCTCTGGAAACCCTGCCTCAACTGCTGCCCATGCAGGTATGCCAGCATGCCAGCATGCTTTGGACTGGTTGATAGAGCTCTAATTTTAAGCAGAGCAGAGCAAAAGCCACTTAGAAATTTAAAATAGTTGGTCAAAATTGTGAAGGACAATTGAAAAAAACTTTGAATTGGTGGTTGGCTATGTTTATCAAAGTTTAAACACACATGATTAATTAAAATGTTTGTTCAAAAATAGAACAAGAGGTAGTCAATTGGACATCCAACAACTGAAAATCCTAAATGGGTCAAATCTGGTGACTTACTGGTTCTTATGCTGTTATTTTTAATGGAATGACTGAACCTGCCTCATTGTCCCTGTTTCTGCAAACACTTAAACAGTTAACTCCACAAATAAGTAGCAAATGAAACAAATGAAAAACCTTTTATATAGTAGCTGAGAGTATTTGTTTGTGCAGCTCCCATGCAGTGTAAACTGGTTTATTCTCAACTTCCACAGATACATTGATAAGCAGATATCTGTGTGACATAGCAGAGTATGTAGTTTAGTGACAGCAGCACTACGTTTAAGTAAGTGATTATTATTTATTTTAAACATTTCATAATAGGAACACAACAATGCAATGGTAGTATCACGCTGGCTACATTCAAACACATAGACTGGTGAAAAATCCAGCCTACTGATTGCATTCTGCTACTGTTGCATGAATTGACTAAAAGAATAAAGTTGATAAGAATTAAGTGAAGCTAGAGAAAAAAAAATAAATTTTATATAAAACTACTAAATTTGATTTTTAGAACAGCATCTTTCTGTCAATTAAAATCCAGTCCATATAGAACTTGGAGCCCTGAGGATTTAGAACAGTATAAGTCGTTATCTAGTGATTTATTTTCACATTTTCATTCACCCTGCCCCTGAAAATTGTTAAATGCTTTTCTTTTATGAAAGGAAGAGTCTTAAACCACAAGCATTCCCTGAGCACGTATATTTGCATTTGGTATCAATTGGTGATTTTTACAAGTTGTGTACACCCCTCTCAGAATGCACCATAAATCTCTGTTATTAGCAGAGGCAGCTTCCATATATCTAAATGTCTGGAATTCCTCACAGATAAACTTTTTATGATTGTTTTGGTGAGCAGCAGCAGCATTTAGTGAGATGGCCCAGTGATATGTGTAATTCAGTGCTTATTCACCAAAAGGGGAAGAATAAAAGTCCTCAGCATAATGGGTAGTGAATGTGTCTGACTTCAGTGACTTCAAGGGGTGGGTGGTGAATGATCTTCCTGCGAGACTGAACATAGCTTTTTTTCCCCAATATTTTTTGACATTTTTCATACTGAGGAATACATAAATCTATCCTTTTTTCATGCAGCTTGGCTTTAACAGCACCAAGGAAGTTATGCTGAACTGATCGATCTATGAGTTCATGTCTGTTGTTAAAGTTTATTATTCTTTCAGATTATGACAAAAGTTATTAATTGTTATGATTTCAAGTGCACAGTATTGCCTTTGTTCACTTATGTAGTTATTTTGCATTGTTTTAAGGAAATGATGGATTGCAAAAGACATGCACAATATTAGGCCTGCAGTATTACCTTGGAAACTCCAGTTTCACCTTCTTATTTCAGAGCTACGAATGGGAGCACATTACTTCTCTCATTATAACTTCTGAATTCTTTCAAGGGAAATAGTATTCATTTCTTACTTCTGTTACTGACTGCTGGTTTGGCTCTCAGTGTCCAGAAGAGACCATTAGGATGAGATGATCTATCCCTCAGCAAAATACAAGCTGTTCACTTGCACCAGACAATTTTGTGTCAAAACCATAACTTTGAGTTATGACAAATTTTTTAAGATATGTCATGCAGTAAACATTATCTGGGTCCGTGTCCTTGCTCTCTCACAAACATTCTCTCCTTGTCTTGAGGAAATCCCTTTTTCAATTTCTTTCTCTGTATTTTCAGCGCTCTCCAACATAGTTCCCAGTCATATATGGCTGGGGTTGACTCTGCCACTGGGCGACACGACTGCCAGGCTGAGCTTGGCTCTGGACAGGACTGGGATGTGAACTGTGTCACACGCTGAGTGACAGCATTTATAAAGTGTTTTCGTATAATGATGTAAAATTTAGTGTAATTGTTTCAGTTGTACTGTTTGGTCCAGATAGGTGCATAATTGTCTTTATTACTTATTAATCTTATTTCTCCTCGATAGTCTTGTTAGTCTAAAAAATCATAAGTCCTGATGAGGTCCCAGAAGACAGCACAGGATTTTAAAAGCAAAGGAATGCAGATATTGTTTTTTCCTCCCACAACACTCCTATGTTTCAGTGCCAATCACTGTAATCCTGCTAAAAATAAACACATGTAGTACATTTATTCATTTTCTTCTTTTAATTATCTTAAAAGACATGCCAGTCCCATGCTTCTGAGCTGGAATCTGACCTGCTGATACGCTCGTATGTAAATTGTCTGAATTAAGAATAGAACAGATACTATCTTGACGTGTTGTCTGAGGGATGGCACAAGAACTCATTGGAGCCATCCATGCTGCAGGACCTAACCGGGGGTGCTAGTCTTTACTCTTAGGTTACGTATCTTCAGTGCCAGTCCTAGATGCAGCTTACAGGTGAGAGACCCCTTGACTTTGAAAGTGTTCCTGGAGGACACAGCTCTCACCAAAATGCAGCCTAACAGCTCTGATTTGAGGCTTTAATAAAAGGGCTGTCAACCTAGTGAGAAATTGCTTATAGACAGAGAATTTTTTTCTAAAGCAAATTGATATTTATTGATCATTCCTTTTGTAGGAGGAAAAAGACTTTCTGTAGAGACTTCACAAAAGTCATTTCAGCACAGGACCAGGTGAAGTAGCTGTGTTCCTCTCTGGAATATAAGCTGACTTCTTTCTTCTTTGCCTAAAACCAGTTTTTCTCCATGGGGTTTCATTTTCAGGGGTAGGACTTAATAGGAATTTGTGGTTGAGATTTACTCAGCTTCCAGTTTCCAATTTAGAAATAAATTATGTTGTTGTCATTATGTAATGAACTGACCAGTTAATGACCTCTGTAAGAGTCACTAAAAATATAAATTAAGACCTTATAGAACTTATTAAGCGACGTTAAAAGACCTGATTTGAAGGAAGGATTATTTTCTATATTATCAAAATTTCAAAACCCAGTCTAATATTTCATGGTACATCTGAGTGTCTAGATGACAAAAATTGCTTATCTCAGTTTTTTTTCTTTAACTAAGGAAAAACTTAATATAGTGAAGGGTAATATAAATTGACATTGTCCTGAAACTGGACATCAGGATTTTGTTAATTTGAGATTGACCCAAATAGGAACAGAGTATGCAGTCCTTGCTTTCTGACCCCCTTCAGTTGGAGAAGTCTGCATTCAGACTTGAGAAAAGCTTCTCAAAGCTTCTTAAAACTAAGTATATATACTAAAGCCTTTCAACAAATGGAATTTTAGATACAGAAGGTTGAATGTATATTGAGATTTGAATCTGCTATTAGGAAGATCTTGGCTAATAACTTAGTTGTTTCAAAGTTCTAGCTGTGACTGAATGAGGCAGCAATGTGTTGGAGTGGTGCTGAGTCAGCTGCACTCTGTGGAGATTACACACCTCTTATCACCTGCAAAAAATTAATCTAGCAGTGCTCAAGGCCATAGAAGTCTTGCCTTTGTCTTGTCATCCTAGAAAACAGATCTGGGAAAGACCCATTAGGTACTTAGTCCCTAACAACACAGCTATCCATCTTAGCTACCCACTTGAAAATGTAGACCAAAGCATTCCTTGTACTAACATTAGCTGTGATGAGATCATTTGATGTATTGCTGGTGGTTTAATAATTTTTTCATAATCTATTCTGCCAATTTATATTATAACCAAATGATTGGTTTGGGGGCTGGAATTTAGAGAGCGGTGCTTTTCTCCGTCCTGCTTCTGCTATCCAGGACATGATTGGTTTCTTTCTGATTCCTTCTTGGCACCCACACTTAGATCATTCCTATTCCTTCATGTTGATATATGCTTTTTGTTTCTTCTTGACCTTCAGGAAAACTCTTTTAAGATGATTGAGCTTAAGGCAAACTGAGCATGAGGATGTGTCCTGAATGAGCAGGAGGTGCTACCCCAGGGAGGGGGAAGGGAGCCTAGCAGAAAAATTCAGTATATTTCTTAATTTTCCTTTCACAAGTAATTTTTAAAATCGTCCAGAAGAAGACCAAATACTTTTGGCAGGGACTGCTACTCTATTAATTTCTATTTTTTGGAATTTCTTGAGTGATCTCCATGGGTTGTTTTCTTCAGTTGCGTTTTTGTAACCTTTTCTTTTGAAATCTTAAAGATAATTTCTTCACACAATGAACATAATTAAATCATATTGTATGGTTATTTTTAGCTACATTTGAGCATATAGCTGGACATGCCTGCAGCAGAATAACATTGGTGCTGGCAGAAAACAGGTAGTTAAGCAGGTAGGCTGTAAATGTCTACAGTCATTGTTTGAAAGCTATCAATTATTTGTGTTCCCAAGTTTAACTGTTGTATTGAATATTTACTCTGAAAACTGAGAAACAGCAGGCAATTTAAGCAAGTCATTTGCTTTTCAGTATTAATTTTCTTCTTGTGCCAAGCTCTGTAAATGTTTCCTCATACATCATTGTCACAGTGCCATACATTTGAAATGTCAAATTATGCAGTGTCTGGTGTCATAAGAATAATATCAGTAGCAGGGAAGGACAAAAAATACCATGCAGAGAATAAATACTTGGTTTCAGTAGCTTCTTTACCTGGTGTTGCAGTTCTGTGGGACAGAGTTAGCTAAGGGTTGTTTGGATGTATAGAAGATGCATCCTTTGAGTATTTTAGCCACCCTTGAGGAATTTCTTTCCTGTACTAAAAACAAATGGTATATGCATTTCTGCTGCAGTTTTCCCTAGGCTCTTGCATCCAAAGTGAACATGCCAGAAAGGGCAGATAAATGCCATTCTTTTTAGTAGTTATTTTCCAATTATTGTTACTTCACAAGCCCCTTATGAGAAATTACAGTGTTAAAGCCAAGTAAGAGAAAAACTTTCACACGACTCTATTGTATGTAGGAGACAAGGGCTCTACTCTGCTTTCCTGCCCCCCATTTACCATTAGATTTATACACAGCAACTCAAGATTAAACAGGGATTAACCTTTCTGGTTATCCACAATTTCTCACACTATTTGTAGAAATAATATAATTTACCACTGCGTTATTATTTTCCTAGTGGAGTAATACTACTAGGCGTTAGAAAGTCAGGGCTGTGTAATAACCTATTTATAATGATAAGTGAAAGGTGATCACATTATTATCCTCAAGAGATTTCACAGAAGGAGGTCCGTGCTGTGTTGTGTTTTGTCGTTCACTCTCTGTATTTCTGCCCTAAGCAACAGATTCTGTACTGTGTATCCCTGGAGCCAAGCAGTGTCGACTTGCCTCCCCCATCCCTGATCTCTTTTCATGCCTTTTCCCACTCCTCTGGAGGATTTAACAAGGAGGTATGGAGCTGTTTATGTCAGCATCTCCTCTTATGGTTTGAACATTTCTAGACTGGTGGATAAGTAGAGAGGGCTGAAGACCAAATTTAGTGTCCTTGGGCTTGATTCATTTGCTCATGCATGAACATCTGGTGCTGTCTGAGCTATCTGAGGGGGTCTCTCTAGCAGCCCGCAGAAGGGAATGGGTCTCACAGAGGTCTTGTGAAATATATACCAGCTCTGCAGGGATTTTTCAGATACTCTAGTGTGTCTCATGTGGCATTAAGGTATTTAAATATGCATCACCGCATCAGTGATACTCAGTTTGCAAACTGGAAATGCATCTTCTGTTTTCTAAATATCCAGTTCTATAGGACACCCCTAAGAGGCTGTGATGTTCCTGAAGGGTCTAAATGCCCCACAACATTGCTCAGGTCCAGGAAGCAAACACAGAAAATTTTTGGCATTTCAACCAACTGCTGGTGTAGGAGCAGGGATGAGCTAGAACTAGAAGTGACATTGTTGTGGCAGTTCTGTAACCTGAGGAGACCGGTGGGCCTCTCCAGGACACAGCTCATCTTGGTATAATATTAAAATTAGTCGTAAAGTGGCAGTTTAAGATAAGATGAACCTACAAATGCCTACAAATGCTTGTCTGTTTTAATTGTCCCTATGAGCAGTTTAGATGACTCAGACTACACATCTGATTTGCAGGTCACTAGAGTCAGTGAAAATGAATTCCTACTTTCAAGGAGAAAAAGAAGGGCTAGTCTGAGTCAGATACTTGACTGGCAGAGATGTTAGAACCCAAAATTTTCATGGAAGGTAAAATGTCCAAAGTACGTATTTTTGATACAGACTTCATACATAAATCACTTGCTAATCTTTTTCTGGAGTTACCTATTGAATCACCACCTTTAGTATTCCTTCCCCATTTCTGGACATTAATTATGACATCTCTTATACAATATGGTAGTTCATAATCAGGTAAATTCCTAGTCTCTTTCCAATAGCCTGAAAGCCATTGTCTGATCTTTCCAAATAGCACAAAATGCTGGATTTCATGATTTAAACATGTGGCACATCTGTTTTCTATAGTCATGTTGAACTAAGGTGTCAAATGCAGAAGACATCTGTGGGCTGCTGTACATAATTCAGAATGAATTGTGATGTGCTGCTGTTCCTATTTATTTATTTTTTTTTTTCCACTGGCCCCTAGTGTTTAATTTTGTGAGTAAATCATATAAGCTTTCTATAAAATTGCCTATTTGAAGCTATATGATTGTATTAAATTGTATGTAATTCTCTGGATGGTTTCAAAGTTTATAAAAGTACGTTACTGAATTACTCAGATTTATAAAATACTTTGAAATATACAGGTGTAAAAATGCTACACATACTTAACAGTCCATATGTCTTGGTTTCATGTATGTTTGCCAGTCAAAAAAAATGTTGCATATTTCTTGCTGTTGATTTTTATTGTTGTGTTGATTCCAGTGTGGTTAGTCTCTCACTGTTAAAAGTCATGAGTCAATCTGGAAGTCATGGAACTAGCTTTGACTGCATGAAATGTGAAAGAGAAATAATTCATATGTGCTCTGTATTCCATTTATAACTGCATTATGGTCACAGTTTTTTAATCTGCCTGTGATTAAAGCAATAGTGTTAAGAAATAAGCAAGAGAAATCTGTGATATCATTGCATATCTTGAGCTGAAACTCAAGAACAAGTCCAAATGGCAAGAGTCCAAATAGTGCTTCATCTGTTCTTAAAAACCTCTGAATGCAAGGATTTCTTAACTTCCCCAGCTGCTTCAGGACTTAACTCTCCTTATAAAAAGATGCATTTTCTCTACACCTTGCATAAATATTTTTTTACCAGTGTTGCCAATTTCTTGTATACAGAGAATACACAGAAAACAATTAATCACTGCCATGTTTATGACAGTATTTCACATACTCTCATGATGCCTCTTCTCTGTTGGAAACTAAGCCAGTTCCATTGCTGTATCCTCTCACCTCATATATTGTGTTTGTCAGTCTTGTTGATTTCTGCTGAACTTAATTTCCTAAACTGCCACCTCCGTGTCTGACAAACTGCACCCACACCTGTGCATGCCACGTTTGCATTTGCCTTTTTTGTGTCAGGATTGCACAGGTGGCTTCAGTGCAGTTTAAAGCTTCCCCATCCTCTTTTTCTAGTTTCTTTGGCGAACTGATGTTGATGCTGGTGGTGGATTTGAGGTACCTTTGGTCTTTTGGCAAGAGCAGGACCCAGTTGTGCGAGGTGTTGTATGAGCAGAGCACACCAGGCAGCTCTGCCTCCAGGCAGACCCTGCCACCTTCTCGAACCCCAACAGTTCTGTGCTCCCTAGGAAATGAGACAGCTCCTTGCCTTGCAGTGCTTGTGACTCATATTCAGCTCAGCTGAGAGTCTGCCTCATGTCTACTACTTGAAGCTTAACTTCCTCATTGTTTGAAGGGATTGTATGAAGCCTCCTTCTATTTTCAGTAGTTAACGATAGTAAGCTTAAAGGAGCAATTCTAAATTCTAGAGGGAGAATGTGTGCAGATAGTTCCTCCTTGTAACAGGGAAACTGCTGCTGTTTTTATCCAGCACGTCCTCAGAAGGTAGCGCTTTCACCCCGTGCACGACATGAAACTGTTGAAGTTGCTTTCTGCAACACTCATTTTTGCCCTTGACATTTACAAAACTTCAATTAGGAAAAAATCTCACATAGACATTATATCCAGACAGTGGATATAACAGGATAGTCATACGGATCAGTGAAAGCTTTGCCTTGGTGATCAATGGAGCAGGGATTCCACATGGTATTTCATAAAGCACCTTTTTGTATTCACTGGTTCTGCTTCCCCCTGTCTTAGGCAAGCACTGAAAAGGTATCTGGTGTCTCCAGGTGTCATGAAGTTGGTTGGCAGAGTTAGTTAAGTCATCCTGAGGAACTAAACCTTTTGAAAGACAGCTAGTACAGTATTTCCTTTAAATCCCCTATTTCCTCTATCCGTCTTTAAATACAAATATCTCATCCTCCCCTCTCCTCTTTCACAGTCATCAAATGAAAGTGAGAATTTGAATTTGTAAAATGGTTTATTTATTTAGTTTTACCTGGGACTTACTGACTGCAGCAACATCATAGACAGTTGTATAGACCATAAACATTTGCCCTCTGTGAATTTTTAGGCTGGCAGGTAACAGTGCTGGCTGCAACCCTGGCTCTTCTCAGCAGTACAGCATAAACGTATGTGCACTTGGCTTCTTGATTTTAACTGCTTCGTGAGAACAAATGATTGATAAAAGCTGCGAGGAGAGCAGCATTTTGAGCCTTTTTTTGAAGAAGCAGCGGCGCCGTTGGCTGTAGCTGTCTGTCCTGCAGGTGGCAATGCACAGCAAGGAGAGGGCTCGGAGGAGGGACGCCAAGAAAGCGCAAAGTTAAAATTAGCTTGCTTCACAAATGTGTGTCAAAATGCCTTCTTCTGCTTCTGACTGGTGCAGCCGGCTGCTTTTTCTAGTGCCAATATTAAATCTGAGTCCTTGTGGAAAAAAGTGCAGGAATCATTGTTGGGATCGCTGTGTATTTGCAATTTCCTCCCTGGGCTTGGTCGGGAGTGGCCATTTGTGATCCTCTTCCCTCCCTTTTTCCATTTGTCATCTTTTCTCCCTTTGTTTGTGCTAACTACAGAAGTCACTGGTATAAGGGGAAGGCTGTAAAATACCTGCAAGCCCATTTATAACTTCTTTTTCTGTAGGTACACCAGAGGGTTTTTTTCCTTGTGGTATCCTTCCAGCTGGTCCTGGTGGGCAAATTGCTGCCAAATAATTCCAGCTGTTTCACTACACATTCAAACACTGACCATGTTTTCCAGTCTTGTTACCACAATAGTTCATATTTGGATGTTCCCTTCACCGTTGTGTTGGGACTTATGTTTTCAATACTGTAAGAATACTCCAGAATGCACTTTCTTTGTAAATTGTGACTACTTTCAGCTTTAAACAGCCACAAAAATTTTGTTTTTCTAATTCAGATACTTTTGTAGCTCATGGTGACATTTACAAAAGCAAAACTAGAGAGGCTGTAGCAGACCACTCACTGAAATCTAGCAATCTTGATCATAGACTTCATTACTCTTCATGTAATTTTATTCTGTCCGTGTTTGATTTGATTAGAAATATTTCCAGGAAAGCAGGCTGCAGTATTTGAAGTGCTTGATCTTCTTTAAGCCCTCTTCAGTGCTTAAGGAAATACAGGAAACCCTTGGATTTTTATAGCATGGATTGTTTTCTGCTGTTTTTTGTCTGTGGATCTTAGAAGCCTTAGTAAGGCAAGAGACAGTAGTGACTGTGCTGTGGTAATGGATATGCATGGCTCTTGTAGTGCAAAGTTTCTAAAATGATGTCTTGCGCAATACCATTTGTGTACACAAATGAAAAGGCTACATGTGCAAAATTATTATTTCCAAAGAGAAACAAATGTAAATAAGGCAGATTTGCTAGAAGCAAATGTAGATGCTGTAATTTACATGTCTGGGTGGAAAGCTATGAGTGTGACTTAAGTTTTGCAGATATAAGTAGAAGGTTCAAATGTTTTCTGATGTGGTCAGCAAAATTTCTGATTTATTGATTTTTATTTTCCTCTAAATGTATGTCCAGCCATTATTCCCATTATTGCCTTTAAAGTATCTAAAACAGGCTGCAATGTAAATTGTAGTGAGTTATTTTAAAGAGAGTTTTTTGTGATACTATGCTTAGGGTGGTGAACCCCAGAATTTGAGGCAACCTCCAAAATACATGTGTTTTGTATCATTTTATGTCTTTCCCTTTATTTCTTTGTACAAAGCCTTGTTTATTAACTTTTACTTTTGCAAGATGTCATATATTTTAGCCACTGTCAACCTCCTTTGCCACATTTGGATCTGATTTGTGCTTTTTTTCAAGATCATATGAAGTGATTAATTAATTCACCAAACTATGTACCTCTCTTTTTCAGATTTGTTTTTAGAGCAGAAAGCAACTCAAATTAATCATCAGTTGTCTATAAAGTATTTAATCAAATTACTCTTCATCATGCAGTGTATTTTTATCACCTATATCAAAATGTATTCATGGTGCCCTTCTCAGACATGGGTTCTTCCACTCTCTTACCATAATTTGTTAATCTGACAAACATAATTGATGAACATTCACGGCAGCATTGAGGAAGAGCATTCAGCAAGGTTCGCTCAATTTCAGATCCCCAATTTTACAACAGGAGAGTTCCACCTGAGAACTGCAGCTTCAGTGATTTATTATTTTATAGCACTGACTCTGTGACCCATTTCTGCTCTTGTGATCTGTCTGGGGTTCCCAGGCATTGCAGGGCATGCCGTCTTGCAGTTTTACCCTTGGCAAAAGAAGAGTGTGAAGACGAGCAACTCAGTTCAACCCTGAGTTTCATGGGTCTTTGCCCTGGGGCAAGGCATTGAACAACGAGGTTACTGCATGGCAAAGAGATGAGTATTTATCATCCTTGAGAGGCACCCAAGTGCCCAATAGGGACAATAATGATGTGCAAAGACAGAAAAGAGTTGGGAAACCCAGGAGATCCCTTTAATTCAGTGTTCTGGCCAAAGCCAGAAATAATATAATGTGGTCCCAGACTGACAGTGCCCAGCTGAGATGGTGGTGATGCACACCAGACTGCTCTTGTCTGGTGGCATCCATTAGAGTGCAGTAGCCCAAAATACTAATTTTGGCATCCTTTTTTTCCCATTAATTTCCCATTCATTATTATTATTGTTATTGATTATTGCTATTTATTATTAATATTAATTTGATGGTGATGCCAGATTACCTTTGGACTTTTTCTCTACTTTTCTCACTCCCCTTGCTAAATTAAGCTATATTTGGAACTCTTCTAATGGAGTATTTCTACCATCTGTTCTCTGCACCAATAATTCAAATTATTTGCAACCCTCTGTGCCAGCAGGGGTGAATCTAGTGCAGTCCTTTAAAGCCACAGATTTCCCGAGTGACATATTTTAACCCCGGAATATGCTATAACTGATACATATCTGTAATTCTCGGGGTCCGGTGGGGGAGGAGGGTTATGCTTACATTTCCAGTGATTTCAGTGTCTGACTCTGAGGAAACTATTATCTCTTAGTTTTTACAGGACAAATCAAGAGAAAGATGGTAATTTTTTTTTTTTGTCCCAGTTTACTGGTTTTGAAGGATCTCCTTCCTTTACGATCTCAACCTGTGCTAGAATCCTCCAAATCCTGAATATTCTAATTTGTTCACAGCACTGAACACAGCACATCATGTCCCTGCACTTGCTATTCTATCTGTCATTCAAAATACAGGTCCCTCTCTGTTTTGCTATGATTAAGGTACTGCAGTAATCAGTCCTATGTTTGTCTTGCCTCTTGTGATATTCATTTGCTATAATAAGAGAAATTATTTTCCTACTTCATGTCCTTCACTTCTTCCTAGTAAATCATGGCTGGTTTTGAAATGGAAACCCAAACTCAAGGCATGAGTGGATCTGCCTAAACACTTCATAGCCTTAATTTTCGTGAGGAATTAAAATAAAGGCAGGAAAAGTAACGTGCATGTTACTGTGAAAAGAAGAATCTTAAAATGCATAAGAAATTGTCAGAATGTTATAAAGAGAGAACTAAACACCCTCTATGCTGATGGGCATACATGTCAGCTGAGAGTTATAGTCAGTTCTGGTCCATTTGTGGCCTCCTCAATTAAGGAGATTTTCAGAACAGCGTCAAAGTAACTCCACAGCCAGCAGAAATCTTTCTAGCTTTCAGCAGCTATTTATCTATTTTATAGACACACATTAACTATAACATGAGTGTGCAGCCTCCACCCCACCCCATGTTTTCCAAGCCTTGTAGGAACCACTGACCATGCTTGTGTTGCGGACAGCAATTTCTCCTGGCATTTAGGACTGATGATCTCTTGGTTTGGGCACTAAAATAAGACAATCTAATACAATCTCCAGGCCCCACAGATGGAGATAATGATAAAAGATTTTTAAAACATATGGCTCTGAATCTTTGTTTAGAAATATATGAATATTTTTGAGAATTTCCAAATAAGTTCCTCATTGCTATTGTTACAGAAATATAAAGCACAGACAGCAAAGGAAAGGTCTTTGGCGTGGTGATTTCCTGAGTACCACAGGTGATTTCTAGGAAAGGTCTTGTTTTGCAGCTATTCATAGATTCTGCCCATACTATCCTTCATCCTCATCCAGCTGTTTTTTCTCCGAAGGTTGCTGTCAGAGTTTTCATGAAGCTGCCAACATCCTTTCTGCTTTACTCTGTACCATGTACTATGAGAGGGGCTGTGGGTCACCATCCTTGCTCTTCCTTTTCTCATGGGTCTTATTTGTTATAATTTTAAAGCAATATTTTTTTATTACTAGGGACCTGGCTTTGTCTATCTTAGAGAACTTTGACCTCTTTGCATATTGTGCAATGCTACACATATATGTGTAAAACTTCTGTGCCCAAGTGACACCAACTGCTGTTTTGATAGTCATTCCAACTGCAGGCAAGTTTTATGTTACTGGACTGATAACTGCACATTGCCTTGATTCTGAGGAACTCAAGTGCCTTTTGGACACTTAGGGCTGCTGTAGACTTAAAAGATGATTAGACAGCATCATTAAAGAGTTACAAGACCAAGAGAGGTGGAGACTGGCATCATATGAAGGTCTTAACCACCAGAAAAGAAAGCCAGGTTGAACCTATGTGGAAGTAGCAAGAGCTCTTGCTTTTTAGTACAGGGTTCAAAGGTGTTACATGGCTAAGCTCAAAGAGCTGGTAATTCACATTTGTGTGGTTTTATCTCATGAGACACCTGTTGCAAATCGCCTTCTTCTGGGAAGACCACCTGCTGGAGAGTGAAGGGGTGTGAGCTCTGACTCCATCTTCAATCAATAGTTGGCCTATAGGCTGAGGCTGTGATCAAGGCTTCCAATTACTGCCAATCATGAGACCACTAACAAATTTATGAGCTGAAAGTGCAGTTCTGAAAGTAAAAAAAAAAGTGATTCAAATAAAAGAACAATGCAGGAAAGAGGTGAAGCTGAAGCTCAGCATAATTGGGACAGCTTCTATGGCTTATGTAAGTTTTTAGGTTAGGTGATCTAATGGTAAATTTTATTAATCCCTGAATAAAAGAAGTTCACTGCTGGATGGAATTATCTGTAGCAATATAATAAAGTGAAAATGTTTCTACCTGAGAATGTTCATAAAAATGACTGTCTTTAGTCTCTACCAAAATGTTTAAAACAAGGTCACTGCCCACTGGAGTTTCCCTGAGTGGAGAACTAAAATCAGCATGTGTGAATGCAGAGTTTGGCTCAGGGTTCAGTTTCAACTAGAGCTAAGTAACAAACAATTTTCTTATTCCACAGAATTGTCCAAGTTTATCTTATAATATTTTCCACCTCACATCAGGGTGAATCAGAGACTTTTCAGAGTGGTTCAGGGAAAAGAAAAAATAAATTCTGCAGTTCATTAAATGGCTTGTTGATCAGGAGAGTTATGCGAGAGACTAAATAAGTTTCTGTCATGATTTGAAATAGCAGCTAACTCTGGACTTCAGACAGCCCAAATGGATGTTTGGTTATTGATAGTTCAAATGTCCACTGTCTCCTAATTTCTTATTTTTTGCAGAAATTTAAAGCTGAAGCAGTGAAGCCTTCTTAATTATTTTTTTCTGCAACTTCTGTATTCTCACATAAATCTTTGCTTTGATCAAGCAACAAAAATACGTCTTTTTTTCTTATAGTGTATATTTACGGCATATTTTTTTCCTTTTTCGCTTGTCTAATTTTTTACTCCTCCCTTGTACTTTCCAGGTTTCTCCTTTCATGATCTGGAAATGCTGCTGAATACAAATGAGCCAATAGTTAGTCCAATCCCAGACGGTCTTTTGTTCAGGTAATTACTCGGAACCACAGCAGCTCTTAAATGCCCTGACTTCCCTGACTGAGATTGACTGATTGAAAGATTAGGCAAGGCAGACATTTATAGCCAACCTGGTAAGAAGAAAGGGAAAATGTAGATTCACTTAAGATAAGTTTTTTTTCCCTTTCTCCCTCCCCCCACCATATCGAGGACGCATCCTGAATGTTATCCAAAGTTATGTATTTAGGTCGCAGCCGGGCTCGTTTGGTTGGAGCAGAGGCGAGCATCCCTCCAGCCACTCCTGAATAGTTCTGGAGCCATGCTGGTATCGCTTCTGCAGCCAGTATCACACCCAGCAGGAGGGCTGACTTCTTAAAGAAGAAATTCTACCAAGTTTCTCAGAGAAAATACTGCAATTCTCCTTACAATAAAAAGCCAGTGATTTAGTCTTATACCTGAGTTATTTGCCTTGGTTACTCACTTGCTAAAGATATTTGCATTATATACCAGATGACACAACCCATTTAAAACAAATGAAATTGGCTTTGAAACCTTTATTCCCATTTTATCAGTATGGCCACAGCAGATTCGTAGTAAGTAATGGTAACATTTTGCAAAACAAACAACATAACCTCATTTCTATATGGAAACAAATAAAGTCATTGTAATCCTTGCTAAAATACATTTAATGATTCCTATAAAAATGTTAGCAGCCTATATCTAAGAGACATATTAATGAGCAAATACATAAAATCATATCCATAAACATGAAAAAATATCCCAAGGCTCACCGATGAATCAGAGTGAATGTATTTAAAAAAACACTGCTGGCAATATTGTAAAGAAAATATTGTTAATGAAGCACAGAACGATGGAGAAACAATGCTATGTGTTGGCCTCTTTTTTTAAAAGATTAGAATCTGTAAAATGACTGGCATCTTTATGTAGTCTGGAATAACTACTATTAGAGCATGTAATGTAAATTGCAATATCATAGTCTCTCCTGAATTATAGTCAGTTTTACAGCTGTTCAGCTCCAGGATCAAACACAGCATAGATGTCTATCCCCAGGGCAGACTAGTAGCAGAGCTCGTTTCCTCTATGGGGCTCACCCTATGGATCAGCTGTACTGATTTATGCTTGGGAGGTGGAGCCAAAGCGCCTCCCTTTTCTTGCCTTTGGACCTTATGTGTGTGAGCAAGAGAGCAAAGGATGCTTCAAGGTGGCTGCTTTCTTACACGGCTTCCATGGGGACCTTGGGGTGAGCAGCCTGCAAAATTCACCATCATCCGCAATTCTAGCGTGGAAGATGCCAGTTGGGCTCTTTCTAGCATGGCTCTTCACTGACTAGAAGAAACCCTTTGTGTTGTCAGTCCTGAGACATTTCAGCTTAAGAAGTCACAGAGAGAAAAAATGCAATATATTTTCAGTCCAAACCTTTTGATATCTAACTGTGTTGTATGGGGTTAATCATTGTGATCTGATGTAAGCAAGATCAGTCCTAAGATTTTTAAAACTGAAGCATTATAATTTAATCTCTAGTCCTCAGACTACTTATATCTGCAAAGCGTACTCCCTTTAAATTAGAGAGAGGTTCGGTAATGACCTTGATATACAACCAGGCAAATATTCAGAATTAAGTATTGAAGAGATGGAAAGATAAAGAACACAGAAGACACAAAAGTTCTTAGATTTATGTACTTAGATGATTCTATTATCTGTTTCAAGAGTTACCCAGCGTGATTTATAATTTCTATTAAAAATATCAAAACACTGTCTGGACTGTATCTAAGCAAGTGAATATCCCTAAATCTTCATTTTATGTCATTCTAAGAAAAATGGTACATGTTTACCCATGCACTTCACTTTCTATTCTTCACTCAAAACAGTGCTTTAGCTATAATAACAAGGAGGAAATCAACTGTTCTTGAATCCTTAATTTCCCGTGGAATTAAATGCCTCTTTCTCTTGAGAAAAATGTTTCAGCTTGCAGGTTGGATAATCCTTTAACTTTTCACTCTTTAACTATGTAAAAAAATGCATACTGTACTAATCTTAATTCCCTTTTACGACTTTGTCCTCTAAGCCCTGTGCAAAGCACATCTATTCTCTAAGAGCAATTCACAATAAGATTTTTACTTAAAGCAAAGGTGGGGTAAGAAGCAGCTCTGTTGAGATTTATATCTGGAAAACATATCTAAAATTACATATTCAAAATAGGTTCATTAAGAACCCATTGCCTAACTGTTCTGCACTTTGATAATATGTATATTAAAACAGAAATTAAATTATTTGTCACTGGGTATGTTTTGAAAATATTTTCACCTAATATTCTCTGGAAACAATAAAGTAAATTCCAAGTGCTGATCCAATATCCCTGTTCATTAGGATATTATATTACTCTACGAACAAACCTCAAGTAGGGCTAAATATGAAGTGTCTTTGCTTCCAAAGAGTGGAGAAGTTAACATGCAAGAATGAATGATACAAATTTTTGAGATTTTGTCCAAGATCTTAATTACCTAAAAAAAGTCCTAATTGTCTGGATATGTGAAGGTTTCCCAGTCTCAGCTTTGCTAGCTGAATGTTGCAGATACCTCCATAATAGTTCTCACTCCTCCTTTAAACCAGTGTTTTTTTTCTTAATGCAAATAAAGTGTTAAAGACTACATGGAATAACTGAGTTTGAAGGAAAATTTGAAATCCATTTTGGGCAAAAAATATCGATTGGGTTTTATAAGGAAGGATCAGGAGGGTCTTTGTTTTCTGAACATGTTATCTGCCTGTACATGTAGAGGTTCGGAGAGAAATGTGCAAGTAGTCTTACCTCTGCTGGAATGTTGTTAAGTTCATTATGTGGTGAATCTACCCTAGTCTTGGAAAAGGAAAGTATCTACCAGGCTTAAATTGCTAATGAAATAAATAAAGTGACGATGGGGGAGCAGGTAGGATTTTTTACTCACGTGATGAGTCCTTTACAGGAATGAAGCAGGATTCATATTCTTATAGTGCTATTTAAAGCTGAAAGCCTGTTTTTCCAAGTAGACGTGTGTATCTGCATTTGCAGCGTGCCACTGGCAAGGTAAGTGGGATCAGCAGTAAGCATTACTGAAAGCTGCAGCTGGCTGGCAGTTGCAATTTTACAAAACTCCCTTTTCTCCCCGCTCAGAGTCTATGCAGATATGACTTTCAGCAATACTTGCCTCCAGCCTCTTTCAACTTTCTTTTTAATTAAAAAGCTTAATTGGGAGTAATAAAAATTCCAATTAAGTTTTTTAAATAAAACCCAAAAGCTGAAAGTAGTTGCAGTTGCAGATAACTGCTATTGCAAGCCATGTCTAGCAATTCTATTTGAACAAGGCTTTTGTTTCACTATAATAAATATTGTGGTTTATAATTGTACCTCCACATCTTTCCAAAGTACTGTACCTTTAAGTCTCACAGAGCTGTCGTTTGCATGTGAAATATGGGTATCCTTGTGAATTTTGATAAGTGCAGCACAGGGACTCAAGTCTCTGCAGGTTGCTGTGCATATATGCCCCTCAGCATCATGCCCCATGTTATATCTGTAAGCAGAAATAACAGCAGTTACAAGTTCTGATCAACCAATTTCCTCATGAATTCGTGTGATTTTATAGGTAAGTAAAAAGAGAAAACACCAGACTCCAATGGCTTTTCCCATCCAAACACCTTTACGTCATCCATTGTGTGTGATTATTCAGGCCAGTTTGGTGGCTTAATTTCATGTAACAATTTATGGTGTTTATATGTGTGCATATGCATTCTTCCTCAGAAAGGCCAATGAGAAGATGCATGAATTAGATCTTGTACATCATGATAACTGACTTCAGGGGTCGTCCACAGATGTAATCAAGGAGAAGTGTAAAAGACACTAAAGTACCTGATACTATTAATGTTCCTTAGAGGAATCACTGAAACTTTTACTGTTCTGCTTTTGGTGCTGAACTTCATAGAAAGTAGCACTTGTTTCTACTGGTATGTCAGCTGCATGAATGGGGCACGACTGTGGTTAAAGCAGAGCAATTTTAAAATTTGTTGCATTATTAATGGATTGCTTTTGCCTAGTTCAACTTAGCATTCGCTTCTGTATGGCAGGAGGTACCTATAGATCTAGAGAAGTCATTCAATCACAATAAACCAGAAAGAAGACAAAGAAGCAGCTGGCGAGGTTGAAGTTAATAAAAGGGTGCTTAACTTTCCAGAGTGCTAACTAGTGCTGCACAGCAGCTCTGAGAGAGATAAAGCCTGGACCGTCAGTGAATGGCACTGCTGGCCCCACTATGCTTCACTCCCAGCTCCAAGGGCACGTGCAGAGGGATAGCAACAGGACCTCAGGTGGGAAGAAAAGAAGTCTTGATATTACCTGCCTTTATTGCAGATTCTAGGTTATTTGGTTTCTTTCAGTGTAGCCTACAAACAGGGACCTGGTGTGGTAGAAGTAGTGGCACTCAGTTCAGGAGCCTGAAGTAGCAAAAGGAGGGGGAAATTTAACTGGATGTGGCTATATGGCTATTTCCAGGGAATGCTCTATGATGGTTCATGAAATAGTTACAGGATCTCTGGAGTGGAGAAGTCATCCTGTGTTGTCAGGGGAGGTAGGCTAAGCAGTTCAACAGAGTTTTAATTTCTGTTTAACTGTATTCTTCTGTGAAAATATCGGACCGAGTTGATCCTACTCAGAAATGGGGTCCCAGATAAACTCCGTGGCTTAGCGCTTGACCGTCCATTTTTTTCCAGCTCTTAATTGAGTTCAAAGTTGCGATGTTTCATGATGCTGACTATGCCTGAAATTCCCAGGACTGCTTCCCCTACAACTTCATAGGGGTTTTCTTATTTTTTCCCATTTATTGCTGACTGATTCCTAGCTCTTCTTGTTTTGAAAGCCTACTTGTGTTGGCTCCAGATACCACTAGCGTTAGCTTCACAGGCTTATTCATCAGCTTGATGGACCCAGGTGGCCTTGTCTTTCACTGCTGTTGTTGCTTTCATTTTCTCAGCCATCTGTTTCTGACAAGAATGAATTACAGTCCCGGTTTCCAAGAAGTACATTGATAGTTGTAGCTCAAACGATTACAGCAAAAAAAAAAAAAAAAAAAAAAACCCAACAAAAAACAAACCACAGGATGTCTTGAAAAGCAAAATATTCATATAGTAAACATAAATGCATGTGAACACTCATAGGACTTTCAAGAAAATAAAAATGCTAATCTTCTGCTCAGCTAGTATTTAATTTATTAACAGTGTTGACCTTATTTAGTTAAATGATGAATAGATTTGGTTAGAGAATGGCTACATTACAACACAAAATGTATTTTTTTTATCCCCAAAATTAAAACCTTAGTATGAAGAATTAAACCAAGGTTTTTGTACTTCTTGCCCCAAAATTTTGAAATCAGGTAATATTTTGTCCCAGAACTCAAAAACCCTTGAGTGTCATTAAAAGAGATCACTCTTCCACCCCAGTCTGTTTCACAGGAATATTTTTCTACGGTCAAGTAGAGCAATAATGTGGTAGGGTAAACTGAATAATGTGCTTCTGACAGACGCGATGTCCTGTGTCACCAGGTTGCATTTCTGTCCAGCAAGCATACATTTGCTATAGGTCAAGGGAACTGAGAGAGATTTTTTGTAGGTTTGGCTTGCCTGGCTAGTCCTCGCTTCCTCTCAGTCCTGGTTTTATCTGTTGGATCTGGGCTCTGACTAATAGCTGCATTCAAGGACAATTGGCAGCTTGAATTGCAGGAAGGTAGGAAAGATTATATTTCAAATACATAACTTTCTTGGTTTTTTTCCTGAACTTTCTTTGAAAGCATTTCTGGAATAAATCACAATAACTAGTGAGGCTTATTAAGCGGCGTTTTAAGAGTGTACTGAGGTCTTATTGAATCACGTTATCTACCATTTCAAATCTCCTTGAAGTTAGTTACAAAGAATAATAGCTATATGTTCAGTCTGAAGATTTTACAGACTTTGGATTAACAGAAAGATTTCTGACTATCAGTGTTTAAGCTTCACCTCTCTGTCAGTCATTCCTGACAAGGCCAGAATAAGGTACTAATGGCAGTGGCTTTAGAGAGGGTGGTTTTTCATTAGGTTAAGCAGAATGTCAATTAAAAAGGAATTGAGATAAAGAACCATCAACTAGATTAAGTTTACACTTCTTCACAGATGATAAGAAAAATCCATTTACAGGTTCTATTTCAGACTGAGTATACTTCCTAAGGTAAAGGCCTCTTATATTATAGCTTTAAAAGTCTACTGACAATTTCTGAAAAGATTTAATAACTATTGTGTCAGAAATGTGGAAGAATTTTTTAACCACAGGAAATAATTATTTCTTACCTAAAATGAATATACTAAAATGAATTTGAATTTAATTTCACACATTTTATTATGGAATGTTATCTACCATCATTTCTTTTCCTCCTGTTCAACTATTATTTTCATTCTCTAAGAACTGACAAAGCCCATTTAAAATAGGAAGAGAAATCTATCTTTTTGTGATCACTGGATGGTCGAGGACAGCCTGGGGCCGATTTCCAGCTAAGGAGGGTGGGACACTATGGAGGACTGTGTGTGCTATTTTTACTGTTTCTGTGGTCTGTTTTCAAGATTTTGAGCAACATGGTAGGAGTTATGAACTCATAATTTAGCAGACTGCACAGGAGTGGGACAGCATCGGGCTTTGGTCGGGCTTAAGGCAAAAGAGGCTCCTACAGGGATTCCCCTTTATATCCTTGTTACTCCTCTGGACAATACTGGTCTTCAGGGTTCAGATGAAAATTATTGTTTTCGGCAGACTCACATAGGTATTTATTACCCTGGGCTCACATATTCAGTATTTTTTTGCCTTCATGCAGACTAGACATGTTTTCTCTTATGGAAACTGACTCTGATTTTATATTACTGTGTTCAGGGCCGGGCTAGTCATGAGTTTCTGCCTTGCCCAGATGTGGAAATTAATCCAGAAGAGACAAGTATTTTGAGGAATACTTCCCAGGAAGAAATGCAGTATGGGCCACAGCATATGACAAAGGGTAGAAAGGAAACCTTAGACAGTTTAGGACGGTTGAGCATGATCTGCAGATCTTGTAAATACCACCAGCAGATCTATAGTGCCTTTGCCTTAATCTGCTTCTGCCCACTTTATAAAGGCAGTTTTCCTGCCTTTTAATTGTAACCTGAATAGAGTGCAGATTTAGAGCAGTCAGAATGTAAAAACTTGCATGTACTCCTGAAGTTGGGTAAATCATTCATTCTGAGTATTATCTGAGGGATTTAGTCCTCTTTACTGTTCCTGTGACTAATTCCTGAGCAGATGAATGTGGTTTTTTTTTTTTTTTTTTTTTTTTAATGTGAAACAGCTTTCAGGTTTGGTCCCTCTGCTATGAAATAGAATCATAAAATGGTTTGGGTTGGAAGGGACCTTAAAGATCCAACCCTCTGACCATCTTTGTGGCCCTTCTCTGAAGTCACTCCAACAGGTCCATGTCTTTCTTATGTTGAGGGCCCCAGAGCTGGACGCAGTACTCCAAATAGGGTCTCATAAGTGTGGAGTAGAGGGGGAGAATCACCTCCCTTGACCTGCTGGTCACGCTTCTTTTGATGCAGTCCGGGATACAGTTGGCTTTCTGGGCTGCAAGTGCGTGTTGCCGAAACATGATCAACTTCTCCAGAGTCCTTCTCCTCAGGGCTGTTCTCAGTCCATTCTCTGCCCAGCCTGTATTTGTGCTTGGGATTGCCGTGACCCATGTGCAGGACCTTGGACTTGGCCTGGTTGAACTTCATAAGGTTTGCGTGGGCCCACCTCTCAAATCTGTCCAGGTCCCTCTGGATGGCATCCCTTCCCTCCAGCGTGTTGGCTGCACCACACAGCTTGGTGTCATTGGCAAACTTACTGACGTGGCACTCAATCCCACTGTCCATGTCTCTGACAAAGATGTGAATCAACACCGGTCCCAGTACTGACCCCTGAGGAATGCCACTTGTCACTGGTCTCCACTTGGGCATTGAGCCATTGACCACAACCCTTTGAGTGTGACCATCCAGCCAGTTCATTATGGATTGAGTGGTCCTTCCATCAAATCCATGTCTCTCCAATTTAGAGACAAGGATGTCATGTGGGACAGTGTCAAAGGCTTTGCACAGGTCCAGGTAGATGATGTCAGCTGCTCTTCCCTGATCCTCCAAATCTGTAACCTCATTGTAGAAGGCCACCAAATTTGTCAGGCATGATTTGCCTTTGGTGAAGCCATGTTGGCTGTCACCAATCACCTCCTTATTTTCCATGTGCCTTAGCATAGTTTCCAGGATGATCTGCTCCATGATCTTGCCGGGCACAGAGGTGAGACTGACCGGCCTGTAGTCCCCCAGGTCTTCCTTATTTCCCTTTTTAAAAATGGGGGTTATATTTCCCCTTTTCCAGTCAGAAGGAACTTCACCAGATTGCCATGATTTCTCAAATATGATGGACAGTGGCTTAGCAACTTCATCTGCCGGTTCCCTCAGGACCCGTGAATGTATCTCATCAGGTCCCATGGACTTGTGCACCTTCAGGTTCTTTAGATGCTCTTGAACCTGATTGTCTCCTACAATGGGTTGTTCTTCATTCTCGCAGTCCCTGCCTTTGCTTTCTGTGACTTGGGCAGTTGTGGCTTGAGCACTTGCTGGTGGTGAAGACTGAGGCAAAAAAAGTTGTTGAGTACCTCAGCCTTCTCCATATCCTGGGTAACCAGGTCTCTTTTTTCATTCTGGAGAGGGCCCACATTTTCCCTAGTCTTCCTTTTATTGCAGACATACCTATACAAGTTCTTGTTCTTGATGTCCCTGGCCAGATTTAATTCTGTCAGGGCTTTAGCTTTCCTAACCTGATCTCTGGCTGCTTGGACAATTTCTCTGTATTCCCCTCAGGCTACCCATCCTTACTTCCATGCTCTGTCAGCTTCCTTTTTGTGTTTGAGTTTGTCCAGGAGTCCCTTTTTCATCCATGCAGGCTTCCTGGCATTTTTGCCTGACTTCCTGCATGCTTCTGAGTTTGGAGGAGGTGATTCCTGAATATTGATAAGCTTCCTTGGGCCTCTCTTCCCTCCAGGGCTTTATCTCATGGTGCTCTACCAAGCAGATCCCTGAAGAGGCCAAAGTCCAGGGCAGTGAGTTTGCTGTGCACCTTCCTCACTGCCCTGAGGATCTTGAACTCCACTGCTTCACGGTCACTGCAGCCAAGGCTGCCCTTGAGCTTCACATTCCCCACCAGCCCTTTCCTTGTTGGTGAGAACAAGGTCCAGCATGGCACCTCTTTTTGTTGGCTCCTCTGTCACTTGGAGAAGGAAGTTATTGCCAATGTATTCCAGGAACCTCCTAGCTTGCTTATACTGTGCTGTATTGTCCCTCCAACAGATATTGGAGTGGGTAAAGTCTCCCATGAAGACCCAGGCTTGTGAACATGAGGCTGCTCCTGTCTGTCTACAGAGGGCCTCATCTGCTCTGCTCAGTCTTCCTGGTCAGGTGGCCTGTAGCAGACCCCCAACTATAATGTCACCTGTCTCTGCCCTCCCTTTAGTCCTGACCCATAAGCTCTTGGTCAGCTCCTCATCCATCCCCAGGCAGAGCTCCATGCACTCCAGCTGGTCATTGACATAGAAGGCAACATCCCCTCCTCGTCTCCACTGCCAGTCCTTCCTAAAGAGCCTGTATCCCTCCATTCCAACACTCTAGCCATAGGATCCCTCCCCCCATGTCTCCATGATGCCAATAAGATCATAGCCCTGCAGGCCTGCACACATCTCCGACTCCTCTTGTTTTTTCCTCATGCTATGTGCATTTGCATAGAGGCACTTAATTTGGGCTCCCCAAGAAGCTGGACTTCCTACGTGCTGCTCTTCAGGTGTTCTCCTGCCAGCCTGTGATCACAGGCTGTGGGCACCTATTGCTGGCTCTGGCATCAAACTGGTAGGAGTAGGGTGGATTGAGGTTCCCCTCGCCCAGCAACATTAGTTTAAAGCTCTCCTCACCAGGTTGGCAAGCCTATAGCTGAAGATTCTCTTCCCCTTCTCTGACAGATGGAAACAGTAAAATACTAGCTGAAAGAACCAAAACTTTCTATCACTAACAAAAGAACAGGTAGTTTCTCTTATAGGTAACTAAGTTTTCTCTTACAGGTAACTGAGGAGTAGGCAGCAAGACGTCCACCCCGCCTGGAGGGGAAGAGAACTACCCTTCAGAGACATCCAAAACCAGGGGAGATGCTGACGAAATCTGATTCCCCTACGCTATTTATACTGGCTGACAGAATGAGTCACATTATGCTACTTTTTAGTAGCTTTCTCACCTTCCTGAAATGAATTACATGCTTGCAGAGCAGTGGTGGTGAACTAGGATTCATAGCTATCACTATTAGCTTTGCAACATCCTTAACATCAGCGTAGCTATTTGTATTCAGTACCCATGAATCAGCTGTAATATATTGTGATAAATAATCTGTCCAGAGGGACATCAGCATTGCATCTGAAGAACAGCCCAGACTAATCCTGTGAAATCTGCTTTGATGCAGTCTGTGAAGTTAGGTTTTGTTATATCTCTCTGAATCAAGGAGGTGGCTATTATTGGTTGATTCCTCCTGACTGATAAAGAAATTATTGAGCAGCTTTTTCAGAAGTACTTAAATGCCTTGGTATTTGTGATTTCAAAATGATGTTTTCCAACAACAGTGTGTGACCCCACTCTCTCCATTAGCTACGTATACACCACTACATTAAAACCTCACCTAAAGCAGAAGGAATAGATTTGGCCATGATGGAGGGTATTCTTTTGAGCACTATATTCCAGGATCTCTCTGTGGTTTTGAAGGTTTCAGCTGAATTAATTTTCTGTCACCAGGTTATGCAATACATTCTGTTTACGTTACAAAAGCTGTGACATGAAAAACAGCATGGGAAGACGTGAGGGCT
Organism: Pterocles gutturalis; assembly: GCF_000699245.1. Taxonomy (NCBI): domain Eukaryota; kingdom Metazoa; phylum Chordata; class Aves; order Pterocliformes; family Pteroclidae; genus Pterocles; species Pterocles gutturalis. The sequence continues at coordinate 33,847 of NW_010107636.1, read as the reverse complement.
TGTGGCAGTACCAAGCTGAATCTGTAAGACAACAGCCTGACACAACTGCAGGTTACAGAAAATAGGCTCAGAAGACCCCCTGAGAGGTCATCTGTGTAGTCTGCATGCTGAAGCTTGATTAATGCTGTCTGAATGATTTTGAGAAATGTTTATTTAACCTTATCTTACAAAGTTCCCACAGCAGTGGGGGAAGATGTGGATTAACACCTTTCACCTACCCGTGAAAGCCAGAAATCCTGGGCTCATTCGTACTGGCCAGACAGCAGGTGCTTTTAGCTTTTCTCTGCTGTTGGATGTACCTTCAAATGTGTATAGAAGGGAGCCACATTAAGGTGCATTAGAAATCCTTACCTTACACTTACTAAAGTTTCTGCTTTGCACTGGCAGAGCGGTTGTGTTTCAATAGCACAAATATCTAGGACTGCTCTAAAAGCCTCCATATGGCAACCTAAAGTAAACGAGATTAACATCCCTGTAGGGAACAGGAAATGTTTTGATGGTAACTAATTTAGTAGTTAAGGTAGTGTGTACTGATGGGTAACCCTCCTGACTCTCTCTTCATGGCTCAGGCAGGGGTCCATTGCTGACTCTACTAGTGATCTTCAACTCCTTTCCCCCTAAGTGCCCTTGTTCCACTGTCCTTCCATTTTCTATGTGGATACTGAGAGTTTATTTGCTGTAGGACATTTAGACAGCAGAAGAAAGTGATGCAGAAGGTCCTGAATGGCCCAGCTGACCCACCTGACATAAAGGCTGGGTGCTGCACAGTCCAGCAGGCGGGCTGTGTAAGCACACAGTCCACCACAGAGCCAGAGGCACTAGGTGACTCCTTTCAGTGTCCTTTCAGGCATTGCCAGGGCTGTAAAGTGTCCAGGTCCTTGTATCTCCTGCAACCCTGCCATGCAGAAGTTCCAGCTTAGGAAGGCACCAGCTCAGAGGTCTGAAAGACCATTTGGCTTGGCACATGGAGCTGCCGTGCTCTGAGCGTTGTAGCTGGGAAGGGAGAATCTTATTTGCTCCAACTGGTAAATCATCTTTAACCTGGTGCCACACGCTGTTGTGCCCTGTATAAGCACTCCTATTATTTCATGCTAAGGCCTTGTGCCTTGGCTGAAGAATATGTGCTGCCAGTTTATTAAAAAATAAGATTACATTGTTACTACAACTTTTTTCAGCTAAACCTCTAGAGTTCACCTACCAATGAAGAAAGAGCTACAAAAAAGAAAGGTTATAGCCTGTCAAATACAAATTCCACAAAACAGCATTTATATTTAAGGTACATTTATGTTTATTGCTGTAGTAGTACAAATGACGATGAAGTGATTTAATGGGCTGTTGGTACAATAATGCTCTGTGCCTTAAAAGCGACACATTTCTGTACTCCATTTGGGTGTCATCAATGACTCTGAGTGCAATGGGATGTGTTCTTCCATTACCTAGCTATTTGCCTATTGTCTGATGATGAATTTAGGGTTTTATGGATTTCAAATTATTTTTCTGAGTTCAAGAGCTTTAAATGTTTACTTCCTTTTGCCAGCACCTGATGTATCGACACAAATCAGTTGATACAGGCATCTCATACGGTTGAAAATGACATTTGCCAGTTTGTGTCAAACAGATATGTGTGTTCAGTACTTCTTAAATGCAGATTTAGTCTGCAGAAATAGTAACTGTTTATTATGAATCCTAAAAACATTGTGTTAATTTATTTTAAAATACAATAAATGTTTATATACTGTTTTATTTCTTTTACTCTTCTCTAGATGTTAGAAAATTACCTCAGTGGTTACTTTCAAACTCTATGTTTAATAAATTTGTGCATTTTCGACCAAAGGAAGTAATTTCCAGTGTTTATTTAATGGGCTATATCACTCTGATAAACTGTGTACACCTTCCACAAATGGGCCATTACAAGAGTCAAAGTATGAAAAAACAAAGCTCTATACATTGGCACTAAAGGGTGAGGGTTAAGTTTAAAATGTGGGAATACCTGACTGAATACAGATGTGGTGTAATCCTGGTGAAATCAACACACACTTTGCAATAGTTTGAAACAAAGCATTGCAGCTTGCTTTAAAACACGTTTCTTTCTGTGAGGAAACAGATCTCCTAACATGCAGGAAGGCGTTTACCTCCTGTAATGTTGCTGGTTTTCTTCTCCCTGTATTTTGTTTGAGAGTCCAATGCAGATACGAATCCATTTATTGCCCTCCGTCTGTTGCGTGTATTCTCCTCAGAGCTTCGGTGCAGCCGTGGGAGCCAGGATGGAGCTGCTTCTGCATGTCCTCAGGGCTGCAGCTCCCACGGGATGCTGGGTGCACGTGCTGGGCCCAGGGGAGAGGGTGCGGAAAACCACTTCTCCTGTCCTGGAGAAGGGCCAGCTATGCAGCCTGACCAGGAAGCCCAGCTGAGATGGCCGCAAACAGGAACAGCAATCTGTCACGGTTCAGGTATTACTCAGGGGAATGGGATCAAGCCGCCTTGTGACAGTAGTTTTGAAGTAAGATCGGCAGGCATAGGTCTCTATCATCTGGCAGACATTGCGTGAGTCTGTTTCTGCAGGTTTAGGTGCAGGAATAGTGGATTCATTTGCTTTGAGATGGTTCAATGAAGGATCAGTTGCTTTCATTCAACCTAGACAGTACTTTCCACAGCCAGGGTGTGGTGTTACTGGTGTACGCTATTCTGCCAGGGAGCAGGCTGAAACTATCTAAATATTTGTTACAAAACATTAACTACAGCTTCAGGAGCACTGTTAATATATTTTTTTTTTCATTTCAGAAGCTAAAGTAGTATTATTTATAGCTAGCTAAACTCACGCTCATGGGAATTTCATGATTAAACTCCCATTAAGTTCAGCAGAAGTCAAGCTGAGGTACCCTGGAGCCAGCCTATGGAAAACCACACAAGAGACAGCCGTGCACCCAACCTGTCGTGAAGGACTGATTCACAAGCCCTAAATGAAAAACCCAATTTTCAAGTTATGTATCGGGGTAAATTATTTAAATAATGCCCTAATTTAAGGATTTGTAATTTGGGCAATCTTTTGTAAATTTTACACACAGAGAGAGACTGACAAAATGTTTCTGTATTTAGCTGCTCCACAAAGACTTTTGGTGGTAGGCAGAGCAGTGAGGTATCACAACAGCCAAGCAGGTATGCTTAATTTTTAAGCCTGCTAGCCTTGACATAATTCCTTTAATTTTTCTATAATCCTCTTGTACATCTTAATTATCCTCATAAGATGGATTTGATGCCAAACATGTACTATTAATTTTCAACTTCAGGATGTTAAAATAACTGGTGAAGCTTGTATTAAGAAAAAAGATGGGCATCTTCAGTGTCAGAATACAATGCTCTCTGTCTATGAGCATTTGGTTTATATACTGTGCCCTCTAGCAATGTTTACATTTTTACACCAATAAGAAACAGACCTTTACAGGAATACAGAGCATATGAAGATTCCTGGGATAACTGACCTCCCTATTGGCAGTTTGCTATCACTTTTGCAAGGTATGTTTCAGATGTGATATCTGTCTATAAAATTATGTGATTTCAAATATTTAGAGATAAACACACAATATGGCACATGAGAGAAATACTGTAGCTGGTTAACCTAAGGTATGTGAGGATAGTCTATAGGCTGAAAAATATGCCAGTCTTTCAAATACAATACTTTTGAGATGCAGCACAAGCAAAGGTGATATGGTTAGAAGATCTATTTTCTTAGGCTACTGTTCTACAACAATAAGGTTGTGAGACCACTTTATTAAAATTTGGGATTTGGGGGTTTCTTTGGCTATTTTATAATGAATTATAAAATAGACATTTATGAATTATAATAATTTTAGTTTTTTCATTGGTAAGAGGAAAGGATGCTGAAAGGAAGGAATAGATTCCAAGGAATTAGTGGAGAAGCCAGCAGAAAATAAAGATGAAAAAGAATGGGAGGTGGAAAGAGAAAGTGCTGCGTGTGGTTGTTAGGCAGAGGAAAGTAAGACTGATCACGACAGCATGATGACAGAAATGAGTGACTTACGAGTTAGTAGTAAGAGAAATTCTGTGATATTACCAGAATGAGGAAATGAAAAAGGTGTGAAATTTAAATGAGAGTCTGTGGGATGCTGGGTCTTCCCTGAGTCAGGAGATCCATCACGTGGTACAGCCAATGTTTTGTCAAATATTCCCTCCACAGAAATGGTTGGGCAGTTGAGGGTAACAACTGTCAAGAATTTGTGTGTCAGGAAATTAATTTTAAGATTAGAACAGGATCTTCATTTGGCTGAGTTTGTTGCCTGCATCTGCTTCTTCCTTCATTCTGTGGAATTAGAAAGTGTCTTGCCTGGACAGAGATAATTTGTGAAACAGTGCTTTGTGTCCCTTTTTGTTTTGTGTAAGTTAAAATCAGTAAATTTAAAATAAGAATTTTATGGTGGGAAATAGATCTGAATCAGAGCTAGAGGAATGTGTATTTGCAGGAATCTAGTTATAGATATATATTTTGGCTAGAAATTTAGAAATACTGGTTGTAGTTGCAGGACAAATTTGCATTGAACTAGCAGTTATGTAGCTCTCTTTGGAATATTCTTGGAGTTAAGATGTTTAGCCAGATTTATCACTGTTATGTGATAAAACCAATAAAATGAGCATCCTTTATGTTGTCTTTTCCAACCTAGAATATCAATGTAATACAGAGGTACTGGTGAGTCCTGTTTGTCTCTGTTTCACAAGTTGCAGCTTGAGCAGGCTCATCAATATGAAATGAATATTTAATATGAAAAATATTATTAATGAAAAATTATGTATTTGTTCAAAGTTTCAGCAAAAAATTCACACTCTTAGGGGTTTTTATAAATTATTTGGATCAAGGAATAAACCCATTACTTAAGGGCTTTATTTTTATTTTCTTTGTAAACCTGTGTGTTGTTATTTCTAAAAGAAAACACTAGAAGAAATAGCTAGTGTGACCTAAACAAAGCAAAGAAAGTTTATGGGTAGGTTTTATCCTCTTTAAACTGCATATTTCCTTCAGGACCCTGAAATCAGTATTGCTCACCCTCACAAACTGGAGACAAAACCCCCAAATATCTGAGCAGCAGAGATTGACAACAGTTAAATAGCCATGGAATGCACTATTGGTACCAGTGGGAATGTAAAGGCAAGCAGTGGATATTTCTGTAGTCCCGTGTTGGAAACTTTGCTTCAGTCAAGATGAGAATGCATTCACATACCCTTTAGAATTTAGAAATGTAGCAAATGACTAAAACATACATGAATTAAACAGATTCTTCATATTCATAGGCTCCCTACATGGTTAGATTGTTTAGCTTTCATGGTTAATTTTGTTACTTTCAATGGTGCTATTAATCATACTTTCTCATTTTCTTTCGCTGCTAGGATTTGGCAAGGATTTTCTTTCACCTTGAAGGATTGCATATTCTGAGGAGCGTCTTCGCAATGCTCCCGTGCACTTAGCACACCCCGCTGAGTGAAGGCAGCTTGTTTTCTGCACTGCACTTCTTTCTGAAAGACAGCTTCAAAAATGTGGGTTTGATCTCTCTCTTGGTAGTGAAAGATCATAAACAAATATGTCTTTCAAATTATTTTTCTACTGGAAACCTTTATGAGTCCATTGAAGAGGAAACTGAACTAACTCAATAAGCAATGGACCATAAGGCAGTAAACTGATACATTGTTAATTTTTATTGCTAAAGTTTCTTTCTACTACTCTGATTCAAAACGCTATTCATACTTTATTATGCTGATTTTTATGGTTGCAATGGCAAATGCTTCTAGTATCCTACTCAATATTTTCTGTTGAAGTGCATTGGCCATAGCAAGCAACAAGGCAGGAAGTGTAGCAATATCTCCACCCAGAAGAAGGAAGGAAGAGACCAGACACGTTACACATGGACCTGCAAGTTGTTGGCCAGGGCTAACGGAGCATCTTGCTGACTGCTCCAGGAACCCGTTCCAGAAGGGCCTTGGAAGAAGAGTGTTAAATGCCCAATGACTAAGGAAGCAAGGGTTATGAAGGTGGTGTGTAAAATTGTTTGCAGTAGGTTCTCAGGAGCCAGCGAAGAAAATACATGAACTTTGGCAGTCTCTTGTGTCCCTTAGAATTTTTATATGTTGTAATAGTGGACTGAGATCCCAGGGGGAGCCAGGCCTTAGAGATTAATCTGTAGGCACAAGTTCTCATTAGGTTGCAGAGGTGGCTGCTCTGGTTCAAGTTACAGGAATAATTTCTCTCTGCTTGTTCAGGTGCTTCTGCACCGTGTTTAATAGCACACTATAAGTACCTTGTTTGTTTTCCTTCCCAGCCTTAGTTTCTCATGGTTGTTGATTACCTAGCAGAATGAGACCCCAGTCTTGACTAGGCTCTGCCGTGATCCATCTGGCCAATATGAAATCCTGTTCAAAGGTTATCAAGGTACTGATTTTGCAGACTCGATTCACAATGTGGTTTGTTAAATAGCTCTGAATACAAAAACACAATCTCCTCCACCAGATTGGGTTTTTGGTCCTTCAGGTCTATTATTCTACTTCCAGCAGTTTCTTTGTCTAATACTTAGCAGAAGGGAGAGGACAGACATAACATAGCTTGCCAGCAGTGTGAAGGTTTCCATACGGGTAAAATTCCATTTTTTAATCCTATGTCATCAATTCCTGTCCATTACCCACATTTGTCCCATCAGAAATATTTTTTTTTTCCTGAAAATGATCACTTCCTTTCAAAGTCCAATATAAGACACTGTAATCCCTGCAGAAACAAATTTCATAGTCTATCAGCAAACTGGAGAAATGTTCTGTTTTTCTTCAAAATTACTTATTACAGTGTTCTACTCCTTATAGCTAATGTGCGTTTGAGGTTAACACAGATATTCTGGGAATCTAACCTTCCGTTGAGAGTACTGATATAAATCCAAGATAACTCAGTTTATCCTTAAGGTTAGCTCAGATTGACTTAGTCCCTTATACTGGTCTCTGATATGAACCCTGATTTGCAGACTTTGTTGTAAATTGGATAATTTTCCTCAATGAAATGAGTGTATGAAGAAACAAAGAGGTGCTTCTCTGCTGCATTTGCTTGTGACTGTGGAAGATTATTTTCAAACATGCTCATCCAGGTAGCCAACATTACTGTTTTTTAAGGAGTTGCAGTCCATAAGCTTCCTACTTGGCCCACCACCAGTAACACATCTAAGCAGGGATAAACAGAGATTTAGTGTCCACGTGCTACACTGGTCACTGTAGTCTCACAGCTAGAGCTTCAAAAGCCGTGGTCAGTCATTGCCTAATCCTCAGAGCATCCAGGGGCTCTGGCTGCATTTCTGCCAGCACTGTTCTCTGGCAACCTAAAGCTTAAGAGTGCTGGGAATGTTGTTTGTACCTTGGTGGCTCTGTATTGGGGTTCACTAACTATGCAACCACCTTCCTGTCTTGTAGGGGTGACCTGACAAGCCCTGGCAGGTTGCAGTGTGGCTTTTAAGCCCAAAGAAGAAGGGCTTTCCCCCACCCAATAGCCTAACACTTTGAGAAACTGCGCAAGATGCTCTACCCAGATAAAATGCTATCTGGTCTGTCAAGACTTGAATCTTGAGTCCTTTGATGTGATCTGATCTGTTGCATTTCTGGATGAACATATTCATAAATTGTTGGCCGTTACCTTTTTTTTTTTCCTGTCTCATATACTTCTGTGTTGAACAGGTTGCTTCAGCATCCTGCATGGGACTGTGTGTGTCAAGGCATCTTAGCTGTGAATATTACAAAGCTGAGATTGTGGCACTCAGGTTCCTGTGTGGGTCTTGTTTTAGGAAGGACACATTTACTGTGGTCACAGGAATTCACACTGAATGGTTCTCCTCTGACTTTTAAAAGGACTACGTAGGTCAAAAGCAGTAGGGTAGTATTGGGTCTCCAGACACATACCCTTGCTTAGTTGTAAAACTGAGACTGGAACGTAATTCAGCTTAAGCTCTGTTTTCTGTGTCAGTCAAATTTCCATTTGGTCCCTGCTTCACTGAGAGCAGCAAATGTGTGATCAGTAGCAGGACAGACGTAACAAACACATCTGTTTCAAGATGTTGATAGGGGAATGGCACTCCTGTTATTCGCTGAATCCCAGCATACTGTTCTGCCAAATTCCTAATGGAAAATTTCCAAGGCTGGGTTGATTTTTCTCAGAGCAAATACTGGGATCCTAATGTTGCTCTCTAGTATCTTCCTCACTGTGTAGATTTACAAACACTGGTATAAATTGACACAAACACCAGATAGGCTCAAAAATTATTAAAGCTACCTGGTTCAAATGATGGCAAAATGGTGGTTCAAATGGTTCAAAAATGGCAAAGGTGCTTCTGCAGTGTTTATAGTTTCCTTCTTATTTGCTTACTGTACAGATGCAGTGAAATTTACTGTTGATCCATTAAATTCTTTAACATATTACTTGAAGTGTAAAATGTATTTCTAATAATTAATGACACTTTACTGAACTTGTGTAGTCTTAAGAACCCTTCTTGAGAAAATATTTAAAGTTGCATTTAGGCAGTTTAATAGATACTTAATAGATACTAATTTGCTGCTAAAACAGCTGGTTTTTAAAAGGCATACATGTGCTGGTTGCTCTTCCAGTCAGCTTATCATTAGAAGCATGCAAAGAACAAGTATTAATATCAGTTTAAATGTTCTTGGCAGTGAGAATCTAGATATTTTTATTCAATTATAATGATAAAGCTGTGAAAATATAAAAAAATTAGAGAGTGAGCTATCAAATCTAGAACTATTGAAATAGTACCAGAAAATCTGGAATTCAGGTGAGGCAGTGTTCATACTTACCAGATGTTTCTATTCACTACTGATGCTCACAGAAGGGAGCCTGCTTGTAAAAGATGGAGGCTGTCAGCTTAATTTGTATAGCTGTGAGAAATAAAGGCTAAGCTATGCCAATTTTGTTCTGATGACCTTAGAAAGAGATGGCTCAGTATTCCATTACTGTTTCCCTGAACCACCTAAATGCACTTAAATTTTTTCTAACATCATTTTAAATGATAAATATGAATGAAGTCAATGCAATAACAAAGATAAATAAAATCAGGACCTATTCTGCATCTGACAGGGTGAGCTGAGTAACTCATCGTCTTCAGTACTTAACCAGGCCTGTTTGGCTTTGTGCAGCAGGAGACAGTATGTAATTCAAAAGCTTTACTTTCAAAACTTACTGAAATTCGAGTTCAGAAGTAGTGAAAGCATCATAAAACCACACCAATAAATCTACACACACATGCTGAAGCCAGCCATCTATCAATTTACACAGAATTCAGCCTTTCCACTCTCCCACAGAGAGGTAAATCTGCATATTAAATTTTGTCTATGTCCATTTCCAAAGACAAAAAAAAAAAAAAGAATAATTATTTATTGAGGGATAAGTCTCTTTGTAAAATATTCTTTTTCAATATTTTAAAGCTCTCCCCAAGACTGAATGTGTTTTTTCCTAATCCTTTCACTATGGTGCAGTTTTGCTGTCTCTTCCTGTGTTTCTTTGCTGCCTGCATGTCTTGGGAAGACGAGGCAGGTTGCCAGTGTGACCCATACTCTCTGCCCCTGGTGTTACACTGCAGCAAAAGGGGAGTTGTTCTGTGATACCCTTGGGGAGGCATTCTGTAAATGAGGGAGTTGCTTACGATTTGATGAATCGTAGAATCATAGAATGGTTTGGGTTGGAAAGGACCTTAAAGGTCGTCTAGTTCCAACCCCCCTGCCATGGGCAGGGACACCTGCCACTAGAGCAGGTTTCAAAATGAAATAGCCCTTGAGCAGCTGAGACTTTGAAACAGTAGCTTAAATTCAGATATTCCTATCTATATATCTCACTACCAAAAAAGGTAAGGGCAGACCTCCTTAGAAAAGGAAGCTACAGTTTGGTTTTCATCAATGGGTGATGTTCAACTAGCAAAAAAACACATTTGATTTTCTCAAATCTTCAAAAAGTTCAAACTCACAAGATGCATTTGCCCTTGAACACAAAGCTACTTAATAATTTCAAGGTACTCTCAACACTCAGGTAACAGAGCATTCTGAGCACATCCAAACAAAACAAGTGTGGTAATGATAGCTGGTTTAAAATGAGTTATTTTGTGTCTCTAGATTTATAAACATTAATGGCTTAATATATATTCTATCTCCAGCCAGTTAAATTAATCCTCTCAGCAGAGGCAATATAAATTTAGAATGTATTTTCCAGATGATTTTGCTTACTTCTGATTCCCTTTAGTACATAATGTGCTGCAGCTCTAAGAAAATTAATGCTTACAAGTGTAGATGTTTATACGAGTCAGCAAAGCTGGCATAAAGTTGATGACACCTTGTGTGCGCAAAGGAGCTGACATTCACTGCTTAATGAAAACAAAAAATCTGATCTTCACGCCGACTGTAGTGCCATAGATTAATGCGCCAATGAGTCTATTTGAAAACATTATCTTGTGCTTGCATAGCAATTTATGTAACTCAGATTGCAAGAAAGAACAAATGTGAACATAACCCATTAAAGGCACAAGTCAAGAATAACCCAACTGAATTCAAATTACTGCAGTTTCAGCTAGTATTAGCTGATCTGCTTTAATCTTTGCTAGCTCTCTTAAGCAGCAGCTTCCTCATGCTGAACTTCGTCTTCATTTGAATAAGATGCTGGTTGCAATTTCTACAATGTAAGGGTGCTCTCATTGTCCCCATCATTTTGCTTCTTCATCTTGAAAACTTCTTTTCTGTAACAAGCACAGTCAGTGACTTCATACCATGCCTATGTATTGCACTTCTTTCTGCTTTATTTTGCTTTTCTTTCACTGAAGAAGCAGAAAATCCCAAAGTAGAAATTAAGGAATAGTAATGAACAAAGAAAAAGAAAAAATCTCCTCATTTCAGAACATATCATTAGATGTGTTTCTTCCATGGTTGTCAGTGGGAATTCTGCATTTTACCCTTGGCGCAGATATTGAGACATGAAAGTTTAAAATTAAAGGTATTTATCAAATTAAGCCATTATTTTTGCAATGAGTGTAATTAAGGAATAGCTCTGAAAACTGCTCTGTTCTGAGTCACTGTCTCAGCCTTGTAAAGAAAAAAATGAATCTTCTAAATGTTTCTAAGGTAAAAACAGCAATAATCAGCAAGTATGATGTGAGGAATGAGAAACTAACCATAGACTCAGGGGGTAAGAGACGGGTAGTATCTAAACAACACCGCATACTGCCGTACATTGGGGTGCCCAATTTTTCATACAACGTTAGCAACAAAGACTTTTTGCTTTTTTGATTCAGTAGAATTTTTCAGGGTGAAAATCATGCTTAGTAATGTCATGTTTAGTAAAAGTCATGTTTAGTAAAACAAGCAAAGAAATTGCATCAAGTTAAACATGCACTTGAGATTTACTTTTAGCAGAAGATGTTTCATCTAGAAAAGTCTAGATAAACAATTGTTTTGATATTTCAAGAAAACTATATTTGTTGCATTCCCAAGTATATTTCCTTTTGTCTCAGTGTTCAAATGGTCTTCTAATCGTTCCATGAAACTCTCACAGAGCCTCTTACTCGGTTGCTTCTTGGAGAGAGATTAGCTAAGGCTTCTTGTTTGATGAGATTCTGTGAGAAGACGGTAAAGATCAGTGCTGTGCGGTGGGATCAAAGAGCGAACTCCGGCAGGTGGTGAAGAAGAATCACGTTATTGCTCTTTTACAACTACTTTTATAGTCTTTTACTACTGTGGATACGTCATCTACAGAACTTTTTATTGGCTATTAACTAAAAACAACACACTACTTTCTAGCAGATTCGTTCTCTTGTTTACATTCCAATCATTTCTCCTTCTGGCCGTGTCAGGTCCTCCATCACCTCCTCTTCCATTTCACTTAAGGGCAAGGCCTTCTTCTTCCGTTCTCTTAAGGGAAAAGCTTTATGTCCCAGAAGTCAAATCCTAATTCAGCATCTTCTTGTTCCCCTACAGTGCTGTACTCCCCTATAGAAGGTGTCTTGCCAGGCAGCTTGGATGACAGAGAATTTTGGAGACTTCAGATTTCCTTGAGACATCATAGAAAAAGTAACGGAACCGTAAATTGTCTCATAACTAAAAATTTACATTAGGCCAAGTGATATAAGGAAGTTCAGTTTGGCTTGACTGAAAACTACATTATTCAACTTTTCAAGTGAAAAAATTCTGATTTTGTAAGACAATCCTCATGTAGTAGGTTGTATTTTTTTTTTTTTAATTTTGTTGCAGAAGTGCTGTTTTACTATCATCTGCTCAAAATGCAGCATTTATTACAAATGCAACAGAGTTCTTGAGCAAAGCGATAATATTAGCTGGACTTGTGTTGTGGTTTGACTCTTGCTACCACCACACAGCTGCTTGCTCCCCCTGCCCCTCCAGGGAATGGGGGTGAGAATTAAAGGGGTAAAGGGAAAAAAGACTCGTGTGTTCAGATAAGAACAATTTAATAACAAAACTACAACAAAACTGAAAATGATAATGGTAATAGTAATTTATACAAGTATACAAATGAGTGATACATAGTGATACTGCTCATCACCAGATGACCAAGGCTCAGCCCGTTCCCGGCTAATGATCCCAGAGCAGGGAGAGTCCAGAAATTGCACACCCAGAAAAGACATAACAGCCCAAGCGTCCGAGAGAGCAAGAGCTGACTGAGAGACTGAGACAACCCCGAGAGAGAGTGAGATGACCCAGAAAGAGAGAATTTCCAGACAGATCCTCATCTATATACTGGGAATGACGTGCATGATATGGAATAGACTGTTGGCCAATTTGGGTCTCAGTCTTAGGAGAGATTCAACCTGAGGCTGAATCCTAGACTAGTAATTTGGGCTGTGCTCCCTCCCAGCTTCTCCTGCACCTGCAGACACTGGCACAGCAGAGAAGCTGAAAAGTCCTTGACTGTCCTGGCAGCAACTGTAAACACCAACATGTTATAAGCCTTCTCCTCAGCACAAATCCAAAACAGCCTCACGTGAACTACTATGAAGAAAGTTAACTCTGTCCCAGCCAAAACCAGTACGATTTGATATTTTGCTCTAGCCATGATTGTCTATGGACAAAAGTCATAATGCAGATGGAGGTAATTTAGTTTATTACTATCTTGTATAGCTGGTAAGATTAAAAAGCTTTGGGCACATGAATGCTTCCTCAGATCTTAAAAGGAAAGCAGAGAGAGGATGCATGAGGAAGTGAAGTTTATGGCATAAAAGAAGGTGTTGGCAACAAGGAGGCTGGTGATGGAGTGTTTTAAAAGGCAGAAGCAGTTAAAACTCAAACCTTGCCAACATGGAGATAGTAGGCTGCTGCCTCTTCTGTGGCTGCTGTGCATGGGTGGGAGGAGAAGGCTTTTGTGTTCGCTTTTCCTGCAAAGGCTGGTGAGGTTTTGAATTCTCAGCCTGCTCTGTACTGCTAAATAAAAGAGAGATGGGGAGTTATTTCAAACACTGGTCTAGTGACCATCTAGACTCTTAATTGGACACACCCTGCATGACCCCAGATGTTTTGTTCTGTGCTGGCTGATGCTTCCTGAGATGTTTTTTGAGTATGGCTCAGAGGACAGGAGACACCATGCCCAACAGCAATAACAGGTTTGGCTCCCACCATGTATGCCTCCAGGTCTCTCAGCAGGCTTTGCCTCCCCAAACTGCTCACAGGCCTTCGTGGCACGCTGCCAGGCATGCCACATGGTTTAATTCTGCAAAGCACCTCTTTGGTGGGCTGTAGCACAGGCTTTATTTCAGACACTTTGCAATGAGAAAGCTACCCTACCCCCATATTAGATGCATCTGAGGACCATAAGGTTATGAAATAGGGCTGTGGCCCTGTTTTCTTTAGTAGTACACTGTGTGGCTTTAATGTCAACTCAAATGTGTCCACAGGAGAGTGGCAGGAGTAACAAGCATGCAGTAGATTCGTGCCTTTTCTGCTGCATGCTGGCTTGTCTACATAGGAAAACCTTTTACAACAGCATTCAAAGTTGTGTCTATAAAGTACTCTTAAACTTTCTGAATGTACTTGTCTTTGGAAACAATACATTTGCTTGAGTGAATAATTTTTATTATGTGAGCTTTCAGAAATTGTTTGCTTAACTATTCTTTCTCACTGTTTTGTGCTACCTGCTGAAGTCACCTTTTAGTTGCCTTTTCCTTGACTGAATGACAGGAAAATCTGAAATAGTCACCTCTACAATCAACTTTCAAAGAGTAATCTTCTAGGGAATAATGAATTGAACTTTTTTCACTTGTTGTCTACAAATATGACTACATAAATTACAGGTGACCTTATCTTACAGATTTCAACTGTGAAAATATTTCTAAGTCAGGTCTTTACCATTCAACAAGTTTTAATAAGAGTGCCATATAACTCAGGTAGCCTTCATATCACACAGTAGATATGCAGTGAGATAGAAGGTTGTAAGCCTGAAGGATCACCATAAACATCTTGCTTTCATCAACAAAAATTGATTTACTTAGCTTTAGTTTAAACCTGCTCTAAAATGCAAATGCTGTTTATCTCCTTCAAGGGCCAGAGAAACTAGCTTTTCTAGGCAGATGCACAGCTTTGAAAGACATACAATACATGGCTAATCTGTCAAAGGTACAAAGAATTTCAAGCAGTTTGGCATTATCATAACTGTATTGAGCTATGATAGGTTTTATCGTGCTGGGTTTTTTTGACATTCTGCTCGGCATGTGTGTGCTGCCTGTCAGTCAGAGAATCAGCATGTCATGAGGGAACTTCACTGCAGAAATAGTGCTACTCGGAGAATTCAGATGAGCTTAAAGAAAATGAGCAAGGAATGCTTGACAGCTGCAGGGCAAATTTTTGAGGTGAATCTCAGTCTCATTAAGTGTATGGTTAAAATAATGGGTAGAGATGGGTTGGCAGAGGAAAAGGCTCTGACATACTTCTAAGACTTCTTGTACTGGAAATGCTTTTTAAAAATTTCTCTACAGTTTTTCACAGGTGAGAAGCCTAGTGAAATGAGTGAGCAGCAAAGCATAACAGTTTATTTTTAAAGTGAAAAAGGTAGTTCCTGAATTATTTAAAGGATGCCTGTATATCTATGTAACTTACACTGAACATGGGGAAAACCAAAACAGGCTGAATTCAGCTAAACTTCCTTTTGTGGAAAATTTACAACAAATTTGTCCTATGCTATGACTTGGCTGTGGACCTCCAACAGCCTAATGGTTACAGAGCTTCTTTGCTATTACATTTTGCTTAACTTTTTATCAAAACAGGTGCTTGCCTGTCTCCTTGCCTGGTTGAATCTGCCCCTGCCTTGGTGGATGCTGCTATCACTGTATCCATGAGAATAAGTCAAGTGGTGGCACGAAATGTGCCTGGAGCTTGTAACCTGACTAGCTACACCAGTGACTCGTCACAGAGGTCTCTGGGGTGGTTTTGCCCTCCCCAGCCACTTCTCAGCCCATGCTGGGGCCTTGCTCAGGTGTTAACAGAAGGGAGGGACCAGTCCTAACAGGGCATCTGGGTAAGGCCATCCTGTCTGGGAGACGAAGGGAATTTAGTAGTATGGACATGAGTAGTAGTATGAGCTGGTCCACGGCATTTGATTTCAGTGTCATAGAATGGTACAGCCATGTTTAATTTGCTTTTCTGTAGATTTTTTCTATACCTACTGGTAAACTGCTGCTCTGACTCCTTCGATTTCTTCTCCACAGATTTGGGGATCAGAGCGTGACTCTTGTTCACATTCAGAGGAATGGAGAAGAAAAATACAAGATACAGGCCATATTTGATAATTATCTGGAGTGGAAGTGATGGTAGTTCCTGTTGCACAGTTGCTCTTCAAATCTAGTAGATTAGGAGCAGTTAAAATGGACTGAGGACTGGAGTGGAGCTCTGGGTCAGTCCTTCGCAGTTGTCACAGCAATACAGACGTCACTCTGCCCTGGTGTAAGTGGTTACTATAAGTTACTTCTCCAGGGCTTTGAAAAGGAGAGAGCTGGAAATTGGAATGTAACTGTAAAAGCTGCATAGAAGTATTTGCATGGTTAATGCTAGAGGCAAGTAAAAATCTTGTTGTACTTTGTTTGGTCATAGAGAAATTGCAATTTAGCTCCAAGATGATGCTAAAGCTGGGTAGCAAATACTTTGATGGAACCTTCTTTGTGCAAAAACAAAGCTTTGGCAAATTAAAAAGCCCTGTGGAACACACTGAAATACTAATCAGATTTTTGGTTTTGGAGAATTTGAACAAACTGTAATATTCATGCAGTGTTGTAACATTTACTATGCAGTATTTTTTGATTTTTTTTTTTTTTTGTATTTTGCTGTCACTGTTGCCACTTTGGAGTATTTTTAAAAAGTCAGTTTGAAATCTCTAAACCCCTCAAATTGCAGAGCATCAATCTTCAGCATGGCTTTATTAAATTCCAGACAAATAAAGACTGAAAGAAAGATTTGTCTCCTAGATGCTGCAAATTCTTTCATTTCCCTCATCTTACAGAAACCAGGAACAGGAAGGCTTTGGTGGTGAAAAATACGGTTCTTATTTCTTTCCTTTTAGGACCCAAGGCATACTGCAAAGATGATTCCTGTTCCGGTTGACTTCCAGATGCAAATAGGCAGGTTTGAACTCCTAGCTTGGAGCAGGGTCAGCTCTTGTAAAGACAAGTTGGCTGATATAATTGGGAGCTTTCAGAAAAAGGAAGAGATTTTATTGGTAGTGAGAGATAACGGGCTACAGAAGAGTTACTTCAGAGAAGTGACAGCAGAACGGAGCTCAAGAACTATTCATTTTAATCAGACTAGTGTTGCTTTAACAAAGCATACTGAGTCTTTGCTGGTTTTGTGATATTTAATTAAATTTGGAATGTCGGATAGAAAAGGTATGTTTTCCAATTAACCTTTACCTCATTAAGATTTCATTCTAAGTTGTAAGCAGTTCTTTAAAGTATGTGCTGTTAAGCACTATCTGGATATTTCATTTCCTGTTATAGTTGCTGCTTGTGTGACCCTAATCCAGGATAACTTTGTTTTAAATTCTTACCCCGGGAACACAGATCGCCACTGATTCACGTCATATTGTATATATAACACCTGCAGAATATAATCTGATTGTGATTTTTGCGTGACGCAAATCAGGATTTTTCTTTGTATCTAAACAGAAGTTGCAGCAGGGATTAATATGAGTCATAAATAGGTAGCATTTCAGAAAAAAAGCTTTTGAAGAACACAGCCACAAAGCTAAAACACTGGCACTGCTTTTCTTCCATCTGGGTGAAATCTGGCCCTGAACTGTGTATCCACCTCTGAGCTCTCAGGTATGGTGTGTATAGTGTTTATGTTGAAGTTGCTAAAGTTGGAGAGAGAATAGGAGTCTGTTGAAGTGTAGTTTGAAACATCTGTGATTTTTCGTTATATTGCCAATAAGAAGTTGAAGTTTTCTTTTTTTAAGCTATTGGCAGAAGTAATAATGAGAAAGGCAAATGTCATTTTGTCGTGGTTTAACCTCAGGTGGCAATGAGCACCAGACAGCCACTCACTCACTCCCCCTGGGTGGGATGCAGGAGAGAATCAGAAAAGTAAGAGGGAGAAAACTCATGGCTTGAGATAAAGACAGTTTAATAGGTAAAACAGAAGCCATGTGCACAGGCAATGCAAAACAAGGAATTTATTCACTGCTTCTCATGAGAAGGCATGTGTTCAGCCATCTCCAGGAAAGAAAGGCTCCGTCACGTTACTTGGGAAGACGAGTGTCATAGCTCCAAACGTCCCCCCTTCCTTCTTCTCCCCCCAGCTTTATATGCTGATCATGACATCATATGGTGTGGAATGTCCCTTTGGTCCGTTGGGGTCAGCTGTCCCAGCTGTGTCCCCTCCCAGCTTCTTGTGCTCCCCCAGCCTACTCGCTGGTGGGGTGGGGTGAAGAGCAGAAAAGGCCGTGACGCTGTGTAAGCACTGCTCAGCAATAACAAAAACATCTCAGTAGTGTTATCAATACTGTTTCCCCAACAAATCCAAAACATATCCTCATTCTAGCTGCTCTGAAAAAAAATTTACTTTACCCCAACCAAGACCAGCACACATTTAAATAGAATGAGTTAGGTGTCACCAGCATCATTATGAACTCTGAATAACTGTTGTTTTTCCAACTGCAGTAGATCTGACTAGAATTATGTGTGCTATGATAACAAATAAAGAGAGAAGAAAGCAGATCAAGACATCGAAAAACTGTTAGTGAAGGACAGAGTTCTACTGCATATAGACCTGGAGGTGATGCAAAATGTGAAATGCAAGATACTGCTTTGGTCAATCTCATAAGGTCGGTGGGGCTGGTCTTCCCAAAATGATGGTATTAAAAAGTAGTAAAATAACTTAAAAAAAGTTATTCTAAAATAGTTTTGTTCATTTGAATTTTGTTTTGTTTCAAACCAAAATCTCTTTCAGACAGATTTGTAAACTTATTACCTTCGACTTATTTAAACCCAAATCTCTACTATAATATTATTCTGAGTATTATGCTGGAACAAGGAGTAGCCAATCGCAAATATTTGACTTGGCAGAAAGCTAACTCAAGAAAAGGAATTAATGGGCTTTGCACAAGGACGAGGTAGCCATCTTCATCTTAAGACAGTTGTCTTAGCAATCTTCATCCTTCATTTCCTAAAATCATCTTCCTGGCTTGAGAAGGATGAAATTAACTTGTTTAAATTTACTTGTACTGTGGGCAGGTATAACTCCTATTAATGCTGATGAGAAATGTGCTGAATTTACTGGGGATGAAGTTACTTAATTCTCTAAAGCAGCTTATATTTCTTTTTCATGGCTGTGATCATTCCCCTCCTCTACCATAATTATATTCCACAGTATATAGATCTCAGCATTTTATCTTGGAGTTGTCCTCCAGAATAATTTCTTCAAGGATTTCTGTAATCACATCATAAAATTTCCATTGGTTTGGCACATGAGAAAGAAAGAAAAAATAATTTTAAGAAAAAATTTTAACAAATCTATATTCTCACTTCCCTGTTAGCATTATTGATCTGTGTTAAAACATTGAAAAATACAATTTCATATTCATAATTGACTCTGTTATGCTCTCAGTTGAACGTAATACCTAATCTTAACATGTTTGGATTTTTGGATAGGATTTCTCAGACAGGAGTTTAACAATAAAATGTTTTAAACTAAGCAGTGCTAAAAACACAGGCAGTTGCAAAAGATAAACCACGCATTTATGTTCACTTGAGCCCAAGGTACTTAAAGTCAACCTAGTACTAAGTTTCTTGTAATGCAATAAGAATTTTAGTATTACACATGCCTGGTTTTCCTCTTACCATTTTTATGTCTTTAAAAATTTAATGTGTTTAAACTTACCCTAAAGCCCGTAACAACATTTCTTTTATTTTATGCTCCCTGTGACGCTTAGGCAATCTTCAGGCATTTTTTCAGGACCTTGGAGTTTATGGAAAACAATACTGTGTGCCAGCCCCTGGGACAGCTGCACAGCTCAGGTTGCAGAGTCGTGGTCCTCAGTGATGGGTGACCTGCCGGTGCCAGCTCATACTGCAAACTGCACATTGAGAAAAGGAAAAAAAAAATCCTTGCATTTCTTAATCTAGTTTTCCTTTAGGCTCCAGCTTGAAGAGCGCTTTCGTGTTTAGTTGGAATATGTGGCCTTGAGTTTATTTCCTTGTGTAACTGCACTGCAGACTCTGTGCCCGCCCACAGCCACCCATTCCTCTGAAAGCCTTTGAGCTTAAAAAAAAGTCTTCTCTGCATCAACCCAGACCATCTCAGAAACATGGCAAAACAGCATCATTCGTTAGCCCCAAAAGCCCTGGTTTTGTGTCTTTCTTCTCTAGGAACTGTAAAGGAGGAGAGAAGACAGCATGTTCTTGTGTGCCTTTCACAGGAGCTTTTCACATGAGCCCTATGGCAGGTTCTCAGCTGTCCTGACAGCCCCACAGGCAGCAACACAGTGCAGCCTCCTCTAGTACCCCAACCACTCTCTGTAGAGAAAACATCACAGAAAAAAATATTTCATGCCAGGAACGCTGAGTGTTTAGTCAACATGCTTTTCTTCCTTGCTGTTCAGTCTGCAACATTGGTAACCTCCATGACTGCTACCACACTTTGAAGTATCTGGCATTTTTACCTGGAAATGCACCTCAGGGTATCCTGTGGCGTGGAAGAAATCAAGCTTCTAAAAAAGAAGCTTCTCCTAAAAAACCCACAGAAAACAGAAAAAAATATATCAAAACTTTCTCTATGGTTAGCATTTTGAGCAGGGAAACATTTTAAAATGCCAATTCCATAGATTAAAAATCCTGAATAATTTTTAATAAATAAAAAAATTATTTATTAAATAAACTGAAGCTCAATATCCAATTTTAAGACTCAGTGTCTTTTATCCCAAGCCATTAATTTTTTAGGACTGACTCATCACCTGTGAAAGATCACTGTTGGCAGGTAGTCAAATAACAGGACCGTGACAGCACTGTACAAAGTAAGGGCATACTAACGTCTGTTTGGTAGCTGAGGATATTTTCTTTATGTCTCAGTCGGACCCAGCACCCTGAATGTTGCTGAAGGATCCAACAGGACATGAAGAGTCTATAGACAGCCCTGGTTCCTAATAAGCTTTTGTAAAATTAAACTGGGTAAAATCTGAGTAACAGGATGATGACTCAGGTCCGTATCACGATTCTTAAGACCAACCGACAACCTGTTTAACGTGGGTCCCTACAGCACATCTCAGCATGTGTGGCCCCGGCTGATGGTGGGCTGCCTGCCTAGTGCATCCAAAAGGAAAGGCAGCTCGCCTGTCAGCAGAACACATGCACTGCCAATATACAAGGTATTTTATAGCTAGGGGTGGATCTAGCTGTTTCAGAGAAGGTTGCTCATCTGAAGATGAGGTTACTGAGCTATCCACAAGTATTGTTGCCGCTTTCAATACCAGGTCAACAAAAAAAGCTATGTTGAGATATCTGCCTGATAAATCCCCTTTGCTTGTTTTTTTCCTTTCTACATATATCCAGCAAGGACTTTTTTGGTTTTGCTTTTCTTTAAATGCTGATACATTTCAACCTCATGGGGCCCTGATCCTGCCTCAAGTCATTGGAAGCTGCAATAATGTAAAAGCAGGTGTTTTTAGCAGTATTTCTATTTGCTAGTGACTAAAACGTATCTGCAGACCCGCATAATGTATTGTTTTAAATCAGAATTATGCTCGAGGACTCCAATGTTGTCCAAAGCTTCTAGAAAGCAAAGAAATCTATATTATCTTATATTAAGTAGTCTCAGGGGATTCCTTGAGTGTTTGAAGTTAAATGGGTCTGGGACGATTTCTTAAGTAAACACAGGCTTTACTTTGGGATTGAAATTAGTTTTTTGGAAGCTATAATATTAGGACTATGGTATTGACACTGACAATTAAGATAAGCTACATCTTTTACACAGAAATTTAATGAAAAGAATTGCTATGATGTATTTCAAAATTACAATATGATCACTTATTTTCATTCTTTATAACTATTACATGGCATATTTTTCCAGAGGTGCTACCTAATTATGTTGTAATTAAATGTGATTCACCAAATAGAACTGAAGGCAAAACTGGTGATCAGTGAGTGTTTTCCATTCACAGAATCTGTAAAAAAGCTGTATCCTGTAATTAGTTTACAGATGTTTACTTTAGAACAAGTGAATCAAAATTGTAATAATTTTTCAACTCATCACCTGGTAGAATATTTTAGCATATGTTTGCAGTACCTAACAAGGGCTTTTATGGGTGGAACAACAGGCCCCTACCAGAAATTATCAGCATAGCCACAATAATAATAACTATTCAGAGGATAAAAATGTAGCTTCTTAATAAAGGTAATGAATAAGACCAGGTTTTAAGTCCCGAGGCAATATGAGAAGCTTATTTCTGTTTGTACATGCTACCTATAACTGAAACATCAACTATTTATTGTTTGTGTTGATTGAGTTTACTTTCCCGTGTAAAGTTGAGTAGGTACTACTGGAAAACCAAATACTGCCGTACACATCATATTGATTAAAAATACACCTTCTTGGGAATATTTACAGGCTTCAATTGTCTTTCTGCTAGAAGGGTTTGACCATGCTTCTAATTTCACTGGCTATAATCACTCGACTTCTGGGTAACTGAGAAAAATGGGTCTGTTTCTCCCCTGAGGTGGTCAGTTGCAAAAATCTGAATAGACTTCTGTGTGCTGTCTACACTGAGCTCTAGTTTCAGCTGGTTGCTCTGCTGATGTAGTACAGAAGAAAGAGGGGCTCTTTGTCATTGCTGCTGAGATAATGCACCTAGCACATGAGAGTCTCGCGTGCACACACACACACACACACACGCACACTTGCAGAGCTGGTGGGCTACAGGTCTGTCCACTCCTCCTGCTGGGACCAGTAAAAGGCACATGCTGGGATGTTTGATCACATACCATGGCTATAGCATGGAGCCTTCTGATGGCAGAATACCCCTGGTGATAAGAGCACCTGTGGAAATAGCTCCCCTACACCCGTGACCAAAGACAGACTGAACAGCAGAGAATGGCGGCTGGACCCTGGCCCCCTCCTGTCCTCCTGCCTGACACCAACTGAACACAGCAGAACCATTTCACAGAAAAAGGAAAACGTAACTAAGATAACTTTTTTTGTTTTGACTGCTGGAAGTATATTTAGCCTAATCATGCTTAAAGCAGGTAATGATGAGCCATCCTATTTATTTATGGAAGTTGCTTTCTGCTAGAAAATGAATCTGTTTTCCTTCTGAGTACAGACCCAAGCCCATCCGATTTCCATCACTCACTGTGCTCCCCTATATTTATCCACCCACACAATCTATTTGAAGCTACAGCCGTTTGTAGGACTCTTCTTATCTTCCCAGACTTTGCAAAGCTTGTCTGGAAAAACAAAACAGCTTAAGTAAGCTTTCTCTGGGATCTCCTTTTTCCTTATTAGTTTGTTTAAATAACATTTGGCTGAAATCTAACTTTTGCTCTTTTACAGTTGTTTCTGCTCTTTCAGTAGCAACAAATCTTTCATTTTGTGACAAGCTATTTCCAAGACAACCTGTTATGATGTGACAGAAAATTATAGCTTAAGAGAGGAAGAAAGAGAAGGAGCAGATGCTATCTCATAACCCCGCAAACAAATCCTGTTGTCATGAAAAGTATGCCTATTAATAGCTATAAAGATGAAGGAAAACAGGTACCATTTACAATTTTAAAAGGATGGTTGCTAAGCTGAAGATATTCCTAAGGACTTTGAGCTGCTTTTGGATAGTGATAAGCCCCTATCAGTTCTGAAAAATGCCTGGCAATAGGCACTGAAGAAAGAGATACAGCATAAGCAGACAGGGAACACTCCTGAAGCTTAATCACATGCAAATTGGAGATGAATAGATTACAACAGACTTCAGTGCACGTTTAGAATATGGTGTAAACCCTCATGTATCTTCATTTTTAATTCCACATTAATCTCTTGGAGGGTTAATCATTCTTAAAAAACACCTCAGAATTGGGAAGATAGACCAAAGAAACCTCAACTTCTCTGCTGATGAAATCAATAGAACCATTTACAAAATTGAGGTTTTTTTTTTTTTTTACATGCACATTCTTCTTTTAGAGGAGGTTAAAGAGTATTCCCATAGATTACTTGCTCAGTAGGGTCTAGAAGAGAATGCAAGATCTTTGGGGGACATGACTGAAGTGGGATGTGCTGTGGATCCAGCTGCCCAGGCCATGCTGGTCTGAAAGTCTGGTGCATGTGCTCTGTCTGGCTGGATGGTTGTGCCCTTGCCAAGCACAACATCTTCAGTGATGCATTCTGTGTCCCTATCCAGATATCTATTTAGGGACAGAACTCAAGTAGTATGTTGTTGTAGTTGCAAGGCATCGGCTTCCTTTGTTTTATTTCTAAGATACATGGAAGACAGTTGCTGATTTTTAGTTAACGTATGGGCTGAGGACGTGTACAGCACCACATGAACCCTCCTTTGTAATATTATCTCTGCCACGGATTCACAGGAGTACAGACCTTAAGACAGAAAAGACCATGATGATAAATGATCTGTTGTACAATTTTGAAAAAAATCCTTCACTTATTTGTGCACCCTCTGCCCATCTGTGACATGATAGTAATCAGAGGGTAAGTTCAACTTGATATTTTTCAAGGAAACATTTTTCATATCCCCAGATATAGTGGCATGGATTTATTTCTTTTTTAGTTGCCATGCATGTTAAATAATTAATGGGAGGTAGGTACTTATGCGCAATACCATGAGGTTAGTCCTTGGTGCCTAATCCAAGTTCAACCTGCTTTGAAAATTTGAATAGAGTGACTCTGGTGAGGGTAATATAGAGACAAGCAAACTGTGCAGGCATCCTTGGCCTGGATACATACTTTTTGTACAACCTTGGCCATACTAGTTCAAAAACCTTTCCCCCTCCATCATTTCAATTTACAAAATGAGTACAAATCTTGTTTCTTTATTTTATCAGGATGAAAACTATTTTTATGTAGTATTAGACCATATGGGCTAGATCCTTAGCTCAGGAAAATGAGGGTTGTGCCATTGCTGATTTATGCTAGCTGAACTTCTGTTTCCTGAAGTAGAAAATATTTATCCATAGAATGATTTCTCCATCACTGGTAAATGTATTAATGGATTTTTCTACCCCAGCTTTGTCTTACTTTTCAACCATGACATATAGTTCATACTTTTAAGTCCGTTTTTTTTAAAGTTTTCAAAAACTATTTTTTTGCTATTTCCAGAAATTCAGATTTTCTGAATTCAGAAACAGACATATTGTCATAAATAATATAAAAGGATGAATTTAGGCCAACTGATCATCATTCAGTGGCCAAAAGGAAAGGTTATTATTTATACAAAAGCATTTCACACATGATTATCAGTAAATTGTTTTTATATTATATGACTAGAACTATGTCAGTTGTGTGATCACAAATAAAAGAATTGTAATTATTCTGTCTTTTATACAAAAATGAATGCAATAAAGAGATTATATATATATTCTTTCATAGCAAGAATAGCTAGTAAATTACTAGCCACAGGAATCTGTCAGCTGGATACAGGATGCAGCATTCATTTTTGTAAAAAGTTCACTGGCATGACAACTGCTAGTCTGACATGGGGAGAAGGGAACAGTATTTTCCTCAAAAAACTTTATTCCTTTGAATGAAATCTTGGACAAAATGTTATGTGGGAGCTGTGTCAGTAGTGAAGAAAGATAACCCCCTGAAATGGACTACGCACAGGCATTATTTTCAACCAGAAGCTACTCTAGGAGAAAATTTCTACTGAAAGCTAAAATGGTACTGTGGTTGTTACAATAGCCATTTCCTTCAGTGTATAAAAAGATAGCTTAGAAGGCCTCTTTTAAAATACTATTCCTTGACAAAGAAATGAGTGTATGGAGTCAAATAGACCTGCATTTTCCTCCATATTGTAGACAGAAATGGTAAATATATGCAATTATATTTGTATTGCAAGCACAGGTTCAGCATGTACGAGGAGCTACAGAGCTGAAAAACGATACAGCACTTACATCAGTTTGGGAATGACAGGAACGTTAAGAAGGAGACAGTCAGGACCCAGTCCTCAGCTGATGGAACCTGACAGAGCTCCACTGAAATAAATGGAGCTATTATGATTCACACCAGCAGAGGAGGTGGTCAATAAATGCATTGCTTTGAGACTCGAGCTTTTCTAAGATTACAGTAATTGTTAAGTGCTGTGGATCTTTCATTTTTTCTTCAGGGCTACATATATATTTGTATCTTCTGTGACCCATTTGGCATCTTATAACACAAAAAATAAGAAAAAAAGTCTTAAAATCTTTCTAATCTGTCAGTCCTGAGTCCCTTTTCAGGCAAAGCTCTCAGCACTCAGGTTTCGTTGAGTTTTCAGCCTCATTGCAAATTCACACTCTGTGTGGAAATGAGCAATTTGTTGTGCATGCAAATGTACGCTGAGCCGGTCACTCCTTCTAGTGGGCTGGACTGGATTCACAATTTGAGTAAACCAACACAGCTGAGAACCAGCCCGTCTTTGCCTTGGACTGAACTGGTGTGCCTAGATTGTAGACTGGGATTTAAGTGAGATTTAGATAGCTGAACCCAAATTACCATGGTAAAACTCACATACTCGAGGGCTGAAAAACCCATTAAATGTCCATTTTCATTCTTATGCATGGGCATAAGAAAAAGACCGCAAAAATGTGACTGGTGCCAAAAGGTTTCACGCAGAGCCTTATCAATGACAGCTGTCAGTGACAGGACATAATAGCTCTGTATGCCAGCACCCCAATATTGTCTCAGCCAACCGTGTACCAACGAATGCTGACCAGTGTAAGGCTGTGTGTGGACAGATTTGAAATATAAAGTTTACATCTGTTCCTTACATGCTATACATGCTTCTGCAATTCATAGATTTGCAAAGAACCGAAGTTGTTGAAATCCTGCGTAACTCGGATTTTGAACACATCGTCATGGATAATGAATACTTCTGATTAGGCTTTTGTGCCTCTGGATGTCACTGTTGTTTTGCAATAATATAATCAATGTTATACAACAAAGCAACAAATGGAAATGGTATCATAGTCACCATCTTATGTTTGTTAAAAAGTACAAGGCTGAACGCACTGGCAATCTAACACATACTATTATTTTAGTGTAAGGGATGAACAGCTGAATATGTAAATACTGCTTACTTCAGCTTAACAGTAGGTGAAAAGGAGAAAAACCCAATACATTTCTTCCTAGATGAAAATTAACTTCTCTTGTGTCCTAAAATTCATTCCTTTGAAAGGGCTTAAAATGGAATCTGAGACTTCATCACTCTGATGTGTCCGTGTCAGATTGTGTCAAGGAAGGATATTGGTTTATTTGAGTCAGATGCAATAGTGAAATGTGTGAGGAGAGGGTGGGTAAAAGTGTCAAAGACCACGCACTACCATTGCTGCTCACAGGTGCTCAGGAGAGGAGGGGAGCTTACTTTTCCCAAGTATATCTGTTCTGCGTTTGTTACAAAACTGGGATCAAAAAGAAGAAAGGGAAAGATCATACCTTCTTTTACAGTCTCTTGCACAGGAAACAGTTCTACCTTCTGGAAATACATACAAAATTAGTGGAGATTTAGTGATTAGGGAGGGTATTTTCAGAATCATAAATTGCTGTGGTTGCTCCAGTTATTTACAATAAAATGGGATGTGTGTCTGCACTGTGTGCAGAAAGTCTTCATTGGAACAAGGAAGATTTGTTAGAAACTTGTAGGACTAGTGGGGTGTGACATAAATAAACAAGAGAGTTTATTATTTTCTAAATGTCTCTGTTGAAAATTCAATGGATTAGAGTGGCTGCCTTTCGTTGGAAGTATCAAATGCTAAATAAAGATGGGAACAGAGCATTTCCATAAAAAACCAGAACATTTTATTTTTTAGAATCCTTGAATTTCAATTGATTTCAATCTGAGTAGGAAATTTTGCCTGAAGAGGGTCTAGGACTCAGTGATCAGGAAACACCCTGGCATGTTTTTAAATCCAGTAGCCACTGACTTCAGTTTGGATAGGATTTCCTCTTTGCAAATGGATCTCGGAGGCTCTAATCCCACTCTCAGTCAGAGTCCCACTGACTTCCATGAGCAATGGATTAAGGTAGTCAAGCTACTTTAGAAGTAGATTAATGTATCTGGGTATGTCTGAAGTACTCTTTGCTATTATTTCTCAGTTAGAGGAAATGGATTAAATCATTCATGTACTGTAAAGATGCTGCTCTTAGACTGTATCTTCCTTTTCCCAGTAGCAGGGTGCTAATGTCACATCATACTGTGTGCGTAGGTTTTAATTCTTTTCTCTCTTTTAAGCCTGCAGACAAATATCTTACACATTTCTTTTATGGTTTCAAACTGCTACCATTACAAGCCTGATTAATAAGGCTTTATGAACTAATTAATATGCCTTTATCTATATGAGCTTTTATCTTTATGTCCCTGATTGCTACAGTAATTCCATAACATTACAGGAAGCTATTCATTTTCAAATTAGAGACCTTTTACCACATGGGTAAGTCAAGGTTCTGGCCTGCCAGGTGCATAGAGGGTAGCACAAACTGTTCAGTGCTGGCTGTAAATTACAGGCTGATGAGAGGGTGTGATGATCCCTGTTCCTTCATGCATATGCAGCAGTTTATTCTCCCAAACATAACTGATGATGGAATTCTTAAACACTGGAAAGACAAATGAAACAGGCAATTTCTAAAGTAGTAACAGCAATGAGAGCATTAATGGATGTGCTTACTGAGGAGCAAGTGTCTGTGTGCCTGGACCAGCCACTGATGGTGCCTATGGCTGGAC
>NW_010107636.1:0-5403 GCF_000699245.1 Pterocles gutturalis | reverse complement strand
GGGAGCAAGTGTCTGTGGGCCGGGCCCAGCCACTGATGGTGCCTATGGCTGGACCTCCTGGCCACCCAGGGACATCTCCAGTCCTTCCAGCTATTCTGCCCAAGATCCTCTGCAGGGTGTGTTTTGGGAGGTTATATCACCAGGCTGGTGTGGATCTCCATTTCTGATCTGTGGTTCCCCCAACCCTAGTATCTGCACTGACTGACTGGGCAAAACACTGAAAACTCCCACGTGCAAAGGAACAAGACACAGATATTTATATTGCTGTAGTATATGAGGCTTCAGTAGAATACGGGTTAAGCTTGGCTCTTGGTAGTGAACTAACCTGTAGTGGGAACCTCTCCCTTCAAAAAACTTAAAATCTCAGCAGTAACAAAAAGAGAAGGGTTAGAGCCACTGAAGAACAATAGATCTGTTTTATCATGTCTGTGACTTCAGCATTTGTTTGCATTCAAATGTATCCAAAGACAGTTACAGGGGGAATTACTTAGAAGTATTTATTTTCTGATATTGAAACCATCCGGCTTCTCAGGTCTGTCTTTCCTTTGAAATGACTGGAGCTTGTTAGTAGCAGGATGCTGCCGCAGACATTTAGACTTTAAGAAAATGTGCTGTTTTGATGGAAAAATAATCTCTAGTAAAGAAACTTAAAGGAAGTGCAATGATTTGGAAATCTATTGGAAAAACTCGGAAAATGGAACTACAGTCTCCTAAGTTTTAGTCCAAAGTCTTATTTTCTGACAAAAATGTTTTCCATTCAAACATTTTTCTTCCCCTCTCAGTTCGATAGTTCAGCCTTGCATGGCTGATTTTTTTTTCATGACTTTTTGCTTCATCCACACAAATTTGAAAGACTCTGCTGCTTTCCAGGTTGCAGTTCAGATAGTGATTCTCTGGAAAATTTTTAGCTTGTATTGGTAACTCAGATAATTGAAAACATAACAATAATATAAATTGGAAATAAGAAATATTACAATTATACTACTCATATAAGAAAAACATTTGTTACTCTACCATAGTTTCAAATTTATAGGTAAATAACTTCTTTAAAAATCATTAAATTTGTTGCACAAGCAGTTTTGAATTGGATTCTTCAAAAGTGCACAGAGTCTGATTTCTTTTAGAGTTCAAACTGATCAAACTTCCTTCCATTAATGTTAAAATATCAAGTTGTGGGCTATTACACAAAGGGATTAAAAACTGTAGTGTGTCTGGGGGAAAACATTCACAAAAGGATGGAGATGAATTTATGTGGTATTTGTGTGATTATCATACATGCTTTCAAAGGATTTCTATTGTAATTCAAGCTTAGTTGAGCATAAGTTAATGGGCTCTTAAAGTATTACCCAAAGCTTATTATGACAGACTATAGGAGCCTCTTTTTAAAATGTTTTTTAATAACGTCAACTACAAGGTCCCTGAAGACATGATATTTCTAGGCTTAGTATTTCTTCATCAAATATTAAAATAGGTCAAGCAATTTTGTTTCAGTTCCTTTCCTGCTCATTCTACTGCTGTAGTGTGCATACCAAGTAGAGTGTATTATGAAGATTTACCAACTGTTGAGTTCCCTGCTTTGTTTCATTATGTTGTTTATTTTGTAATCTGTATTGAGAGGGGAAGAATTAC
Organism: Pterocles gutturalis; assembly: GCF_000699245.1. Classification (NCBI taxonomy): domain Eukaryota; kingdom Metazoa; phylum Chordata; class Aves; order Pterocliformes; family Pteroclidae; genus Pterocles; species Pterocles gutturalis. The sequence goes on along the minus strand of NW_010107636.1, from coordinate 3,774 downwards.
AATTACATGATGAGGAAACCTGATATTTACTAATTCCATATAGTTAAGGTCATCTTCTGTAGCAATGGGAGAAGAAATTAATTGATCAGAATGCAGTCGTGCAGATGCAGGTAAGTTCAAGGCCAGGCTGGATGAGGCTTTGAGCAACCTGGTCTAGTAGAAGGTGTCCCTGACCATGGCAGGGGGGTTGGAACTCGGTGATCTTGAAGGTCCTTTCTAACCCAAACCATTCTATGATTCTGTGATTCTAAGTTGTAATGAAAAGACTGACATGAAAACAGATACCTCAACAAGGTTCATAGTTCCGTGATTAATCTACTAAAAGCTTATAGTACGAATATCAGTGTAACTCTGTGAATCAAATTGCATGTTTCCCAGGAAATGTTTGCACTTGTCAACTAGAATTTGGCTCAATTAAGGGCCTCAAAGTTTTGTTCTTAGGGTCTAGTAGTCAAAGACAACCCCCTCCTGTCTTACTTTCCAGCTGATCAATTTTCCACACCTTTTTTTTTTTGTTGTTTCTGAGCAGGAACAGGTATGTAGCATGTTTAAAGCTTAGTCCCATCAATCTGGCATTAAGTTCTGTACAAAGTTTCACAAACACTAGGCGGGAATCAGACAGAACAGGGCCATATAAACATAGCGAACTATCAATTATAAACTTAGTTTTGGTGAAGTATAAAGGAATGTGATCCTTCAGACCTCTTTTATTTAAAAAATGAAACTATAAAGTAGTGCACAGAAATGGCATGTTCAAGGCAGACATTTAGAATAGAATTAAAAATTTTTGATATTTCAAAAATGAAGATGCACACACTTTTTACATAATAGCTGGCATGGAAAACAGATTCTTAGAGCATAAACTGCAGTGAAGACATGAAACTTCATGACTTTACAAGCACATAGTTCATCAATAGCATTAAATGAGTTTTCACACCTTTTGCTATACAGTAGCAAAATGCTACTGTCACTGATTTCACCAAAAGCAAGATCTGGCAGCAGAAGTGTTGCTGGGCAATACATAAGGTTAAAGAAGCATTTGGCATGTTTGGTTTTGATTTTAAGCAATCTAATATTCAGCAGCTCAACAACTTAGGAGGCTGACTGGCTTGAAAAATGTTGCAGGGCTTGAACAGTGATGTCCTTGATCCATGAGCAGGATCCATGAAAGAGTACGTCAAGTGTAGTTTGGAGTCTGCAGACTGAAATTATCCATGAGTCTTTGACTTGATTTTGATGCCAGAGACAGTCTTTGTTCTGGTACCCATGCCAAAGACTGTCAAGTCCTTGTCAAGTAAAAGTAAAATCATGCTTTCAGTATGGCATGTCCCTTTTGACAATACTCGTGTATCATTATCTTGGTTTACCTTTCTTCTGTGTAGGGGATTCTGTTTCAAGCAATTTAAAGTACTTATCATTGAGATTTCAAAGGCACCTTGTTGTTAATGATGTATTTCAAGATGAGCTGCTAGCTAGTCTGATCAAATTTCTCAGGGTAACACTTTGAACAAGCTTAGGTTTGTTGTTTTTAGTAGCTTACTGAGGAATAAACTTCATGATTATCCTCTTGTCATTCAAATCACTCTCAGATTTTTTTCCCCTCCAAGTACTGCAAAATATGAGACAAAATAAGCCTCATTTTTTGAATGGTGACTCTGAGTAGCAAAATAAAACAATCATTCATTAGGAAAGGAGTTGATTCAACATCCCTGCAAGTTACTGCAATGCATCTTTTGACTTGCAGAATTCTGGGTCATGGTGTGCGCACTTAAGGAGTGAAGAATTTCTACAATTCCCAGTGTTTTTACTGCCTCCTTGTTACCTTTTGGTTGCAAATTGTGGCCAAGAATACATATCAAGAGGTTTTGTGAAAGGATTATAGTTTTTCATATATGTGAAGTATTTTTCAAATTTCTGGTGGCTCTAAAATAATTAATGTTTGTAAGATAGAAGAGGGAATAACCTGAATGCCAATAACTGCAACTTCATTTTTTAATCAAATTTTAAACATTAAAAATTTGCAAAACTACTTATGCAAATTAAATTGTCCCGTCTCACTGGCAATAATAATCCTGCTCAATTATGCTACTGCTAAGACATCCACATTTACCAAGTTTAAATAAATGTGTGTAATTCTTCAAAGGCTTTGTGTAATTGCTTCTAGATTTGCCATCAGCTGTACTTGTCTTTGTGATTGTATCTGTACTTGGTACGTTTTCATGTTGTAATTGTATGGTAATTGTTTGTGATTGTATCTATGAGTTTTTTATGCAGTAATTTTGAATGGCAATTGTCTGATTATACCTTTGCTGGAAATTTTAGTACTTCCTTTTCCCAGAATGTGCTTGCTAACAAGCAATTCACATAGACCAGTATATATTGGACTGAAAATTATATAAATAAAATGGGAGGGCATTTCTACAAAGACAACACATTGGAAATTATAAAAGTTTAGTTTTTTATTTAATGGTCAGCATAATCTGCACATAAAAAGTGTTTCAACATGAGTGATTAAACTCCAAGAAAGGATGCTGTGAATAGGATAGCATTTTATATCACATTTATTCTCCATTAATTAGTTCTATATCACCATGCCGTGTTTCACTGTATCGATAGCCTCACAACTGACACATGCAAGGCTGAGCCCTTTTGCCAAGGCTCAGCAGAGGCAGGTGGACTAGGAGAGGGAAGACTTGCAAGGCTTTTTGGCATATTATCTTTTCCTTTTCCTTGTTAGACAGGTTCTATATATGCATATTATGCAGCCTCATTGCTTAATAAAGAAGTAGAGTATCTGCATAGAGAAGTAACAATTAACAGAAGAGTTAGAACTCCACCTCAGACTGATCAGACTGGCCCAGGTCACATCTTCTTATCCTGAGGTCCTTCTGGTACCAGCAGTTTCCCTATATCTGTAAAGATAGACAGCAATTTTCTCTATAATAAAGAAAAAATTTGCTGCAAATTCTGCTTTTGTTAGCAAAAATGGTACAGCCTAAGTATAGCCATTAGGTATTTCTGGTACATGTCCCAGAAAATGGGGATAATCAGTTTGTCAGTAAAGGGCTGAAAACCTGTGGGGCATGGAGCTTGTCTCTAGACTACCAGGTTTATCTGGAAATCCGTCCCGCTGCTCCTCTTTGGGAGGGATTGAGAATGTCTTCTATGTTCGGATATATTGCTTATGGAAAATAGATTGCATGGATTTTGATTTTGACTTTTTGACTCTTTAGCTGCAGTGATCCCCAATAATCTGGACATGGATCCAACCATTCTGTAAAGGGAGCAGAGACATGTCCCCCATGAGGGGACTGGAAGAATGTTGGAGCTGTGTCACAAGAGCTCTGGAGACCTGTAGCTTGCTTTGGGGGAACTGGGTGAAAAAATTATGAGGTGGGTTAGTGGGTCCCCTTCCCATCACCTCTGCAACTCCTTCTGCTCCCTGGGCAGCCTCAGCAGCAAGGGGCTGTGCTGGAAGGAAGTGTCGATCCCAGCTCCACAACAGACATCAATGACTCCTGTATCCTCCAGCACTACCAAGGCAAGCTGCCTGTCTTCCCTGTCCATCTTCCAGTCCAGATAGAATCATAGTATATGTGCTGCTGAAGTGAGCACAATTTGCTTACGTTGCCTGGACATAACATCTGCACAGGCTATAGTAAAGAAAAAGCTTTAATTCAAGGGCTGATGAAAATAAGACTGTAAGCAATACCGAGGAAATGGATTTTTAATGGATTTTTGTTTTTGAAAGTCAAACTAGAAATTTATCATCAT
>NW_010107635.1:21782-63502 GCF_000699245.1 Pterocles gutturalis | reverse complement strand
CCAAACCATTCTATGATTCTGTGATTTAACCTAACTGCATATTCAACCATTGAGCAGAATAAATCTAAATTTACTTCCAAACTCATAATTTTGAATACTGTAGCAGGTATAGTTTCCACTAAATTCTATAGTTGAGATTACCAGGTTGTAATGTTTACTGTAACAGAAGAAAATATTAAATCAAACCAGCCAATTAATTTGTCTCATGAGCCAAAGACCTTGCTAGAAGTCACAAAACCCCAAACTTATTAATTCATGACGAGGTCTCCACAGTATATTTTTACTAACTGCACCATCTATTGGCAGAATCCTACAACTGCTTTCAATCGATTTCCCTTACAAATTTTGATACTTCAGTAGTTCTCAATCATCTAACAGCTCTTGAAAGATCACAGGTAATTTCTGTGAAGTTCATAAAAGGTAATAAGAAAAGCAAATCCATTTTCAGACTTAAATTAACTATTAGTGTACCTTCACCTCAACTGGAAAAGGGTACCAAAATCAAAGAAAACTGAAATCACTGTCTTAGTTCAACTAAAAATAAAACTGTAGTGCTTCCTAGCCCTAGCAGCCCCCACACACCCAAAAGAAAACAAACAAACAAAAAAAAGATGCATAACATACCTAAATATTTCCACAGATCTGGTCAGTGTAATATCTATCCTGGGTGGACAGATGACACAGACCATAAAAAAAAAAAGCAGGACCTCAGGTGAAAAAGAGGTTGAAAAAGAACTGCATGAGAAAACAAATCTAGAGGGTGGGTATGGTAACTGGGGTAGCCAAGGGAAACATTATCATTCTTATTTTTAGTTTTCCATGCATTCAAAGCTTACAACTCATACTCATGCCAAAGCAGGCAAAGAGAAAACAAGCAAATAAGTAAACTGTGTACCACTTGGCCTATAAACATCAACTGGTACATTACATCAGTAACACCAGTGACCGATTGCTGGAGCATCACTGTAGTGACAGATCACAGGTAGGCTTTTCCCAAAAAAGACACTGTTTATTTCCCAGTACTTTGCAGGGGTTTTCTTTAAAGTTTCATAATGCAGACTGGATCTGTCTTAAACTGTATAGCAACAGAAACAGAAAAAAATATACAGTTGATCTTCAGGAACAGTCACACAGTAAGCTTCTCCTTCCATTTTTATCAGGTCACTTACACCCACTTCTGTCCTTGGCTATATTTTACTGGGTTAGAAGTCTTCCCCTGCTCTTTTCTGCAGTGCCCCTGCCATTCTTCACCCTAAAGAAAGAAACCAAAACAGTGGACCAGTTCTCTGCCTGCTTGTCTCTCACACATCATAAGATGTCATCACTTCTACTTAGAAGGGACATTTGTCCAAAAGGGACACCTTTGGAAGCATAAGGTGAAGCTTATCAAAACAAAAAAACTTCAGTGTACACTTTCAGATATATTAATAGAAAGCAATCATGCATCTCTTGCACATACCTAAGAGTTTGTTTTCTAATTTCAAGAGAGTAAAAGACACGGTTCAACTGAATAGTGTCATGAGAAGTATTACATTTTTTAGTATTAGAAGAAATGTAAGGATTTGTTGATTCAGTGAAACACATGGTCATCCTCAACATTTTTGGTAGTCTTCACTAACTCCCTAACTAGAAGCACCAGTATAAATTAACACAAAATGGCTCTATCAAGTACACAAAGCCACTTTTCTGTATCTAAACTGAGGGACGTCAAAACACTTCCGGTCTTCCCATAGAGATTCACACAATAACTGCTTAAGTCTGTAACAGAACAAGACCTGAGGGAGTTCAATGCTCTCTCTCTTCACCTTTGAGCCTCGTTTATCTCATCATGAGAAGCAGGAATAAGAGCTACCATATGCTCTGGCCAAGCCCTTGTTCTGGAGGAGTCTGAGTCAGAGACCACAGAGCACACCACAGCACAAGGGCATTGTGCAATTGCACAGTAGCCTAAGGATGTGCATGGAGGAGAATGGAGAACAGTCATGCCACTCAGGAAGATCATCCAGCAATATTTGCCAACATACAATAAATACTGACTTCTGCAGGTTAGTGTGCTGCATCACATCCTTGCTAGGTCCCTAGAACAAGCTCTGTGAATGCTTCCCTCATTCTCCCACAAAGCATCTGTACCAGCAATTGATCACAGGGACCACACCTTTGCTCATGTTAAAGGGCCAAAACATAACTATCATATGCAGATGTATCCTGGGTTAAGCTGAGACAGAGTTTACTTTCTTCATACTAGCTAGCAAGAGGCTGTGTTTTGTATTTGTGCTCAGAAGAAAGCTGATAAAAAGTGATCTTTATACAGCTGAAAAAGTCTTTAAGCTTCTCTGTCTGTCTGCAAACAGGAGAAGCTGGGAGGGAGCACAGCCCCAGTTACTAGCCCAGGATTTGATCTTAGGTTCGGGACTGAGACCCAAAGTGGCCAATAATCTATTCCATAACATACACGTCATGCCCAGTATATAGGTGAGGACCCTCCGGAAGATCGGCCCTTTTGCTTCCGGATCTTTTTTGCTCTGGGTCATCTCACTCCAGCCTGTCACTCTCCCAAGGCCTTCCCCCCACACCCCGGTCAGCTCTCAGTCTGGGACACTTGGACTGTTATCTCCGTTCCGGGAGTGCGCGGTTACGGGACTCTCCCTGCTCCAGGATCGTTAGCTGGGAACAGGCTGAGCCTTGGTTATCAGGTGGGGGGGCAGGATCACTGTGTATCACTCATTTGTATATTTGTATATAGTATTATTTTCAATATTATTGTAGTTTAGTTATTAAATTGTTCTTATCTCAACCCACGAGTCCTTTTTTCCCTTTACCCCTTTAATTCTCTCCCCTATCCTTGGGTGGGGGGTTCGGGGGCAATTGGGTGAGTGGGTGTGTGGTTTGGCCCCCAGCCGAGGGCAAACCCATCACAAGATGTAAAGAGAAACTAGTCCAGGCCATCTGTAAGAGCTCAAATTAAAAAATGGTTGCAACTTCCTCTGAAGTTTCCAGCCATTCATCTATGCAAAATAAAGGTTAGGTAAATTACCAGCCCAGTTCAGAAAGGCAACATTTATATTCCTCAAGATCTATATTACCAATGGACTGTTTTTTACCTCAGAACAAGGGACTAGTCTTCCTGCACATACCAATTGCCACTAAATTACCATGAGATCTACTCCAACCCACACAAGAATCTATTTGTATCCTCACTGCAGTTTTGGCAGTACATCAATTACTTTGACAACCCTCACAACTGTAAGAATACATATAAACCTTGATCTAAAGATGAAATGCTGCTTTAATTAGCTTAAAATAGCATTACATAAGCAAACCTGCCAGCTATATTAGAACACTTTGCTGTTCTATTATCTTTTAGAGGAATCATCTCCTCCCTTTTACCTCTGTCTTTCTGGTAGTTTGCAGCAATACACCAGGGAATACAAAGAACTCAAAACATGCAGCAGACTCCCCGTATCAGCCATGCTAACTACTTACTCCAAACGGTTTTTATTCATGTATAGAAGCTGGCAAACATTCACTGTCCATTTGTTAGGCGAAGGTAAAGAGCGATCTTTTGTTGTGCACAGTTTTAAAAAGCAGATAATTGCTCATGGGTATAGCCGGTCACTTACCATCACTCAGGAGAACACCATGTTGACCTGGAAAGAAACAGGAATAGGTGTCAGAAAGATGCTGCCTTATGAATTTGAAAAGCTTCAGGGAAGAAGGAAAGGAAGAAATACATACCTCTCCATTTTCACTTCTTTCTATTAGAGATTATTTCTGATGCTCCTCCGGTTCGAAAGACTGAGTGATGGAATAAATTATTTGTGCTACCTGTCTTTGCCCCTCCTAGCTGTACAGCTCAGTAATTTGTCCCAGCGAAAAATGTCACGCTGTCTTAAGGATTCTCGAAGTTATACATACTACACATCCACTAGATGACTCCAGGTGCCCCAACACTGCAGCTCAGAATTTGGCTTCGGAGCTCCTGCCCACTGCCACCTTTCACAAACTTTCCAAAGGTATCCATACTAGGATCAAAGAGGCTGCTCTACCCTGGTCCAAGCCCTGCAGCTCCTACTACCCTGAAAAGGCTCTCCTTGTTTAAGGAGTAGCAAAACTTCAGAGCAGAGTGACATCTAGCTCTTCAACACTACCTATTTGGCAACCATTATCTTAAAAGCCGAAGTATGTGTCTTTTTCTCTTGTCAGCTCTACATCTGCATGACCAACAACTGGTCTTTCTTTTGCCTGGGATCTTCAACTGCGTTCCTCCCTCTCCAGCCTTTTATACTGCCAAAGCTCTTCCCCCCAACAGAGCATATCAAAGCTAACTGGAATGTGAAAAAATCAAATGGTCAACCAGAAGCTGAAGATTAGAGAAAGTGGAAATTTTCTCCCTCTGACATATTCAAACATTCAAACAGTCTAATTTGGAAGGCAAGTGAATATAGTACCTGCAAAATGTCATTAAAAATATAGTTAACCTCATTTCCCTTCAAGGAATTGTGCAGGACTTTGAAAACAAATACAAATTTAAAAGGATTTTGTCCCTCTTTCTGTTGATATTACAGCTTCAATACTGCAAAAAGTTAATTATATTGCTGTAAGACTGTTAAAGAAAATATACCACCCAGCAAATGCTGTGCAGCAAGTAAATAATCAAAGATTATTTAAGAATAAAAGACAAATGGAATGAAAGAAGGAATGGATGAGGCTTTGAGCAACCTGGTCTAGTGGAGGGTGTCCCTGCCCATGGCAGGGGGGTTGGAACTCAATGATCTTTAAGGTCCTTTCCAACCCAAACCATTCTATGATTCTATGAATGGGAAAAGAGAAGGGAAAAAATATTTATGGCAATTCCTGTGATGCAGGAGTATTTCATTATACTGTTAAAATAAAATAGCACTTTCACAATGCAATTATGCCACAGAGTAGGAATGACTTCACTAGAAATTGTCAGGCTTGGCTTGCTAGGCTTGAGCAGGCAGAAAGAACTTTAATCTCAACGGTCCCTGACACAATATTGCTACATGAAGATAACACCTTCTAACTTTTTTAATTAGTTCCACATGTAACTCGGTATACATTTGGAAATTAGGAACTGGAAAAAAGCATTTCTCCCTGAAGTCTTGAAAGAAGAAAACATTATTTTGTAAAGTTCATCTCCACATCTAGGAGACATCAATGCCTGCATGCTCCCACCTAACCTCCACTAATCTCAGGAAGCACGTATTCAATCTTCTGCCACATAAAAATCAAGAAATACAGACAACTATAGAAAAGAAAAAAATGGGAGGCCTATCTAGACTTAAGGTACACTAAAACCACTGGCAGCCACATGCTATTCCCTGTAGATGTATAGATTATTTCAACCTAAAGGGCCTTTTGCCAGTTTCTCCGCCATTACAGTTTCATTTGGATGCAGCATTCATCCTGGGTGTGTTCCTATTCCCTCTCTGACTAAATGGGCTTAGAAAGCTCTCGCTCACTCAGCAACAGAATCACAGAATCACAGAATGTTAGAGATTGGAAGGGACCTCGAAAGATCATCTAGTCCAATCCCCCTGACGGAGCAGGACACCTAGATCAGATCACACAGGAACGCATCCAGGCGGGCTTTGAATGTCTCCAGAGAAAGAGACTCCACAACCTCTCTGGGCAGCCTGTTCCAGTGCTCTGTCACCCTCACTGTAAAGAAGTTTTTCCTCATATTCAAGTGGAACCTCCTATGTTCCAGCTTGAACCCATTGCCCCTTGTCCTATCACTAGATGTCACAGAGAAGAGCCTGGCTCCATCCTCCTGACGCTCACCCTTCACGTATTTATAAACATTAATTAGGTCACCCCTCAGTCTCCTCTTTTCCAAACTAAAGAGACCCACAGAGCAAAGACTGAACCCAGACATCAGGGAGCAGCGTGCTGCTGCGCAAGGGAAGCTGGGCTGCAGCCGCGGTCCAGGCAGGGCATTGCCCCACCAGACAGCAGCAGCCCCACAGAACCTGAGCAGAGCCAGGGTGGGGACAGTGCCAGGCGCTGTGGACCATCACACAAGGTGAGGTGCGGTCAGGTCCCAGGTCAGTCTAGGACGCCCAGTCAGCAAGCCAGGACTGCTGGAGGCAGGAGTGCCTGTCTGACCTGAGCTCTGACTGGAGATCCTTGCCGCGGATGGAGGTCTCAAGTGAGGCTAGTCAGGGCCATTAAGGCTCTCAACCAATTAAGGCTCCCAGTGCTCTCTGGGCCATGATAATAGGCACTCATTGCAATAGCATGATGCCATAAAAGCAACCAAAGCTTATGGCTTTGTAGGGTTTGTTTTCTGAGGTTCTACTTTGCCTTCCTCAGCATAAGCGCCTTAGCTAGCCTTGTGTCTTTACTCTGAGGTATACACGCTAGCTGTTATTTACTCCAAACTGTTTTCCATTGTGGTAGGTTGACCCTGTCTAGATGCCAGGTGCCCACCTAAGCTGCTCTGTTACTCCCCCTCCTCAGCTGGACAGGGGAGAGAAAACATTACAGAAGGCTCATGGGTCAAAACAAAGACAGGGAGAGATTGCTTATTAGTTACCATCACAGGCAAAACAGAGTCAACTTGGGGAAAAAGAGATAGATGGCTATTTCAGGTGGGATAGCTGCCCTCCCATATTCCAGAAAGATACCCCTAAAACTGCCTTGACCCTAACCAACATCAAGCGGAATAATGCAATCTCTATTCTACAGTACAGGAAGAGCACAAGGAAAGTAAGTTTCTTCTTAAAATTCACATTTATTCATATTTTGAGAAAGAAATAGTGTAAGCTCCAGAATACCTACACTAAGTTGTGTTTAAAAAAATGCCAAATATATTGAATCCCAAAACAAAAAGGATAAATAAGAGATATTTGGAAGGGAAACACATCTTCTAGTGTAACTTCTAGCTAGTTAAAAATACCTTTACATTAGGCAATTTTATTGATTTTTTGAAAATATTGCACCTGTTATAATGGCAGTATCAAAAAGTACTTTGTGAAGGCAAAATTATATACTTCTATTGAGCACAACTATTTTCCTTTATTTAAAGTGTAATTTATAGCTGTTGAAGGTGAGCAGAGGTGTTTGCAGCTGCCTCAGACACTTCCTATCAAAACTGAGGAGTTTCTAAATGAGAGAACCTAGAAGGTAAGTACTGTGCAATCACACAAACTCATGAATGTGTATGCTGTGTATACAATGCCAGCACAGTCTGGCAAATACAGAAAAAAAACATTTTAAACATTTCAGGAGGGGGAATAAAGGATTTCTTTGGGTTTTGAACTCATATTTCAGTTCCTGATGTCCAAGAAACTTGAATAAAAGCCTGTTAAAAGAACACCTATCCCATATTAATCTCATTGACCAAGTGGTATAAGGATGTAAAAGCAGCAGTTAGCTGTAAATTCAAGGCCATAAAGAGCAACTTCTTCACCTACACATTATTTAGCTTGCTGAATTCAAACCCACAGCCATCATTTAGACTAAGCACCTTCTAACAAATATATGGAAAACAAGACTGCCCAGAATTGTTATTTCACAATAATAAAAAGTGTTTTAAAAGCTCTTATTTCATGGTGTGGAACAATTACTTGGTGTATGTCAAAATGAGCTGATGTTCAGGGAGATTAACCTAGCCCTGCCAACTCTATAAATCACATGCTTCTTTGTCTTATTCAGCATCTGTGCCTTATTTTGAGCACAACTCTAACTGTAACAGCCATGTAAATCTGGAATAAATCCAGTAAAGTTAATGAAAATTATTATGATTTTTACCAGTTTGAGAGTAGTTTGGGCTTTCAGTAGACAAATGGACCCCAGGCTGCAAAACGAGCATATTGAGAATGAGAAAGTCCATTTGTTTAAGGACAAAGATGAAAATAAACATAAACAGCTGCCTCCATCCCATCACTCACCAGTCCATCTAAACAAGGCAAGGTTCCAATTGGAAAGAGTTGCACAAATATATTACACAGCATATGAAAGCCCTAAAGGCTGCAGAAACAACTTCAGTTTAGACATTTCCTGAACTGTAGGGTCTAGTTTACAAAACTGGAGCTTGTTTGCAAAATAATATCCTTAACTTCATAGTTATTTGAGCGAGTACTTAAGTTTTGAAAACTTCCTCCTTGGCTCTCTTTGCTCTCCCTACTTAAGTAAATCGAAAAGGAATGAACCAAAGCAAGGCATACCTAGTGGGGCAGAAATTCTAATAGATTGTCATTTGCATTCAGCTCTAATATTCTTTCAATACATATATAGATGTGTGTGTATATTATCCCATATAGCTGTAAGGATCCATTTTTGTGAGCACTTCAGAGAAGACTCAATGTTATTTAGCACCTACCACCCAGAGAGATCCTGGTACCCAGCTAGAGTTCCTAAATGAGTGGATAGTAAAATTATAAAAATAATACTTCTATACAAGATGTTTTCAAAGTTAGCAACCTAATTTAACATTGGTCCTGTCATATTTAGAGCTATCCATATATTTCTACCATCCTCTTCAGTTAGGTAAACACACTAGCAGAAAAGCACTTCCCAGTGGGACTATTATAATAACAGCTGCTTCAATTTTCAGTTTGTACAGAAATTTCAAACAGCTATAGCTGATACATGTTTTCAGTGATAACCAGTGAAAAGCCTTGAGCTCAAAAATCTCCAAAGAAAAATCTCCTGTGCCCTGCTAAGTGATTTTACAGCAGAAACAGAATTACTCACGCGAAGTGCAAGCATTGCTACTTCTAACATGTACTCTTATGTCCTCATTCTCCCATCCCTAAGCCTGCTTGCTCTCTGCCATCTTAGCCTATTTTAAATCCAGAGGAATAAAGCACTAACTCACTTCAGTTAGGATCCATAAATGTTGTAACGCAAGTGATCCATATCCAGCCAGACTGGAACAGCAGTTAGCAGTAATTTTAATGGTCTCTCAAAAATTCACATTACAGGCTGAGAAGCTTATTTAGCACAGTGGTTTTCCTTTGAGGTTGAAGTATTCTGTCTGCAGGAAGTAACTGTCCTGTCTGAGCATCTCAGCAGCTTAAAAATACTCCGTACACAGAAACTGAAAAAAAGGAAAGAAGAGTAAGAAGAGTGTGATGCAGCAGTGGATGCATGAACTCTTCTACAGCAAGAGAAAAAGCAGATGGGGAGCTGCTTTCCTGAGAACAGTAAACCTGCTTTGGTATGGATCACACAGTACGGGCGGTTTGGCTCTTTCCTAAACAGCTGAATATCTTTATTATCTGCTGGACAAAAGTAAGAGGGTAATGCTAAGAAAGTCATTAACTATGAATGTACCCATGGTAGGGACCAGATGATGCAACATATGACAGCGTGCCTGACCCTGTAGAGTAGGTCAACAATGGGAAAACAACCCTCTTGCTTCCTCTGTAACATTCATTCATTACTATACATCAAAAACACATCTGACAAAAACCTCACTGAAGAGGATGGCTGATGCCTTTATACATATCTGAGAAAGCTGAGCTGTAGAGACAATCTCTAGCCGAGCTGAGCTGCATTCAAGAATAACTTAATTGAAGTGACAGGTTTTTCTTCTTTAAAGTAACAATTAAATGACAAATGTATTCAGCAAAACAGATTCTAGAGTCACACAATGAGTAGCAGATGCAGCCAACACTCAGGAAACAGCAAGGTCAAAGACAGTGCACTACCAAACAGTTTTTTAAAGTAAAATTCGTATTTTTCCAACATCCTCCAGCCAATTCATCAGCATGCCTCCCTTTCTTGCCAGGAAACAGAGAGCACACATATTCAATACGTATGTCAGGTGTAACCACAGGTATTCCAAGGCAGTAAAGGCAGAGGCATGCCAACTCCACCAGAAAAAACAGTTTCTTGTTGAAGGTACATCAGTCTTGCAACTGAGAGACAGTGAAAACAAATTTTGCTGCACATTTTCCTCCCCTTATTTAGCCTGATTTTGAGTTACTTCTGTATCTAGAGAGTGATAGGTGGCATGATTCCCTTGTATAAAGGCTAGTGGATGACTTTTGCCCAAAATGGCCACCCATTGAACCTTGAGCGATTTGCTACACCACATTCTGAACTCCAACAGAACACTGGGACTAGAAATCAGAATTTTGATTATAAAAGCGTCAACGTGGCTTTCAAGAGCCAACCATCTGAGCTCTTCACAGGCCTTTCAGCTTTCTGGTTTCAATGCCCTTCAGCAGAGGTAGTGAAGAAAGAACAATTTAATAAGAAGTCTCTCTCAGAGAAAGAAGCTGAATGAACCTCAGTCTCTAAGACTCATGCCAGCACTCTAGCCACTGTGGCATCCTTCCTCTCTGTGTTCCTCTCTGCTGAAAACTCTCGCCCTAGAGGAAAGTCTTTCACTAGCAGTTAATTTACTTGCCATAGATTATGCTATTTCCAAGTGTTATCTTCACACAAAGGAAAACATCATGAAACCACTCATTTAAAAAAAAAAATGTACTTGCTTCTGCACTTCTCACTCTGAAATTCTGTCTGCCTCATTGGGATACTGCCATAGGGGCATGCTATGATACAACACCAAAGCCAATGCTGAATGTCACTTACTCCCTTGGCAATGACAAGTGCAAATGCAAAAAAAGGCGAACTGTGTGTTGACATTTTGTGTCCAATTCACACATTTATACACCTCATTTGCCAGATTCACTATTTGCAGTCTCTCAAAACGAGACTGAAAAAGGGTTGTTTCATTTAGGGAAAGTGGAATTAAAACAAAAATGAGTGCAGCTGACTCAAGAAAAAAAAATGATGGAAAAGGAGATTATTCTCAAAGTGTCAAGACTATTTCTCTGCTTTTAAACTTCTAGGCTTATGATTTTCACATAAGATTAAGTCAAAACTCATATCAACATTCCCATCAAGTTGTACATTTTATATAAGCAAGTAGTTATTTAATATCATGATTATTACTGTAGCTCATGAAAACTGATTAAAAGCCATTTGGTTTCATGGCAGTCCTTAAAGTCAGATTTCGTGCTATACTGGCGCTGGAGAGATTTTGTAAACTTCCATGAGTGCCGAAATCCCAACCTGGCCCATGAGAAACTAAAGTTCAAACAGCATCTCTTCACCAGAGGCAGGAAAACCTACACTAAACACCTTTGACTGAAGCTGAGCAAGAGCTTGAGTCTGTGTATCCCACATCCCAATATCCAGCCACCAGACCTCTGTTTCCATCTCTATTTATTGAAATCTCTACTCTTCATGACTTCCCAATATCACCTATTAATTCTACTCAGATCAAGCCTAACTTCAAGATCTCAGAGGTAAATATAATTTCTTAACATCTGTTTTACATAACATTCCTTTAACAGGACTGTGTACAAAAGTAACAGTATATAAGCATCCAAGTGTATGCTAGGCACAGAAGGAAAATCCCAAAACATAACACTAAATTTCACAAGCAGGGACCTAAACTGAGAACTAGAACATCAAAACATGAGGCAAAAAAAAAATAATAATAATAAATCCTCCTGAAGAGCCTTTCTAACAGCATAGCGCTTAATTTCTGTCTCATCTGCAGCCACCAGTAACTGTGAAACCTTATGTGCTTTCATCAGGCCCTAACTACAGTTAGCCCGCAAAGGACAAAAACATTGATTCTCCACAGTGCCAGTTTGCTGACGACAGTGATCATATAGCTCCGATACATCACTGTAGTTCCAATTGCATTTTTTTTTTCAATTTGTTATCACAATGGTCTTTGGCAAATAGAAGCACTACCTAAAATTCAGGATGTAGTGAAAATTCTTTGTTGGAAACAAAAACAACTGTATGTTAAATTAAGTGTTTTGTTTTAATTTGTTTTGTTTTAAAATAGAAGAAATCTACTTTGGAACTGAAGTTTTGAAAGGGATAAACTGATACAGAAAGAAGAAAAATTTTATGTAAACTTTCAACCATCCTTATAGTCAAGCCAACCCTTTAATTCTTCCCCTACCAATGCCTACAGTTTCCTAAAACTGGTTTCCTGTGGTTTAGGAAACTATGATTTCCCACTGTAGGAAAACTATAAGGATTTCTTCTAATGCAACACTGATACGTGCCAAGAAGTAACCTAGTATGCAGTTGCAATGATGAATGCAACTATGAACTAGTTAAGGAACAGAATATTTTTATTTTATCTAATCAGTGTAGTCTGCATTTGACAGACTATCAAATTTTTATTGAAGATGGACTATGCTGTTTGTTTTTTTAAAAAGACACTGCATAACAAATTAAAATTTTAAAGAAATCTCAAAACAGTCTTTTTCAACACATTTAAGAGCATTAATATTTTCTCTTGTCTTCAGTGAAAACAATGAGGTTTACACCTCTGATGTTTTTTAGCAATTTTAGGCATTCTTTATCTCTCCAAACATCTGCAAACTATTATGCTGAAAAGAAACACCCATTCAGGAGCTGTTCATGTTGTCCACAGCTGAACTCCTTACCTTCAACACCACCTCCCCAGTTTCAAAAGAAAGAGGTAACTGACAGAAATAGAAAGAATCAAGAATTAAACAAATGGATGCCAGTTGAGAAGGACTGCAATCCTTGCACTTTGATGAAGTGGCATACTGAAAACTGAGAACACAGCTGAGAGCAAGCCACTGGCACATTAAGCTTGTATTAATCAAGCTGAACTTGGTAACAAGGAAAGAAGTAAGATTGTTTATTCTCCACCTCCAATTGAACAGTAACAGAAGCACAGACATGAAAAAATAACATCTTTTTAATTGTATATGCATCCTACTTATAATATTTTAGTGAAAGAACAAACATCTGCGATCCCAGCCCAAGGTAGGTTCTTTATAGCTGGTCATGGGGAATTATCACCAAAGTCTTCCTCATTAAGCTCTAAATGACCAAGCAAGGTCTTATAAGAAAAATCCCAAGCAACTGAGAACCAAGTTAAAAGTACACAAAGCAAGAGGAAAAGAAAAATTTGTTCATCTGTCTCATCGCAGAAAAGGACCAGCAGACCAGCTGAACACAAGGCCATGACAAGGGCTAACCCAATAGTGGGTTAGTAGTTAGTGATCATTTCCCTCTGTGCAGCACCTACAAACACTCACCTGGAACAGTGTCGAGTTTCGGGCTTCTCTTGTAAGACAGACACTGATAAACTGGAGATGGTTCAGTGGAGAGACACTAACATGGTTGGGGACTGGAGCACAGGGCATACACAAGGAGAGACTGAGGGAAATGGGTAACTCTATCCCAAAGACAAGAATGGAAAAAAATTATTGTCTTCTTCCTCATGGGTGGTTATAGAGAAGATGGAGGCACGATTTTCTCAGATGAGCACAGTGAAAGGACAAGAGTGAGTCACTAACTGCAACACTGCAAATTACTGCTAGATATAAAAGGGAAAAAAGGTTCACAGTGAGCATGGATAAGTACTGGAACAGATTGCTCTGAGAGATCTGGGGATCTGCATTCTTGGAGCTATTTAAACTTCGTCAGGACAAGGCAATAAGCACCCTGGCTTAACTTTGAAGCTAGTTCAGCCCCTGCTTCAAGCAGGGCTACATGAACTTCATTGGTTCCTTCCAACCTAATCATTCTATAATTCAAGGATTTACAGTCTTTATTTTTAAGTATGGTTGCCCAATACTCTAGATAAAGCTAGACAAGTTATTCTTTCACATTGTCAAGTGCTAAGAATGATTCTACACAGGTCAAGCATCCAGCAGGTATTAAGAAAATCAAGGTACTTCCCACCCAAGGACTCACATTCTGGTGTGCTCATGAACTAGAGCAATGTAACTGATAGTAGTGATAGCTGTCCCATAAACAGGTGGGAGAAATGGAGCAATGTCTCATGCCAGGCAAAACACCTTTATGTAAATAGTTGTTGGAAAACACATCTAGTCATTGCAGCCTCAGATTTGTAGCTGAATGGAAGAGGATTTTTTTTTTTTTTTACTTCAGATTTGTTATCTATAGTTAGACTGGGTTCTTCATTGTCAGCCATGCATTAGTAGTACACACTCCTGTCATGAGCTATCACACTGAATATTGAGTACAGCCTGCACCATCAACTTGGCCATTCTATAGGTTTCAGTAAACTGCACCTACCAAACTGTTTTAAGAGAGAAGTTCAGCTTCCCCAGTGCGCCTTGATTTGTGTGATATAACTTCAAACAATAACATTTGTTTTAAAGCCAATTAGAGACTACGGTGGTTTCTATTTTGGTAAAATAAGAATTTAACTATTTCAAGAGCTAAGAAAATGGAGGACATAGAACAACTTGGGGGAACTGCCTTTTGCAGCAAAAGTCTTCCGCACCTTCTAAATTCAGTCAATCTGTTCTATCCTGCCTGGTATGATACTACATACTTCATATCCGCAAAGAGTATTAGATGATTCCTTCAAACAAAAGACCTCCTTGTCACTAATTAAAAGCTAAGAAGCCAAACCAAACTAGTGACAGAGGTGCCATTTCTTAAAAATAGGTACCGGGATACTGTGTCATCATCTAATTACAGCAATACTCAGGCAAGTGGAAACCATGCCCTAAGGGAATAACAAAATTGCCTGTAAAGCTCATTTATCTACGAGAGTAAGAAATATACGTATTAATGGATTTAGTCATCAGGATTAAACATTAATCCAGTGTTTCCGTGGAGTATTAAAAAAGTCCTGAGTTTGCATTTGCATCCAACTAACATTTAGCCTATTTAACATAGTATTGGTTCACACTTCCTCTTCACTTCTATGAAGAAAAACACATTTACTGTTAGCAATTTATTTGTGAAAATGTAACCCTCTCTCTTCCTACCCACTAGGTCAATTTACTTCTTCTGAAAACCTACCCTTTCCAATGTATTTCTTGTCTCATTAGAAGGTAGTGCATACCTAGCAGTGACAGCAACCTCTCTTGTCCCCCAAGAACCCTTGGGGTTTCTTCACAGATTTCTTCCTGTCCTTCAACTGATTAAGGAAATATTCTGGCAGCACTCCACTGGGAGGAAAAAACACTCACCACAGCCCTCTGTAGAAAGAGATGTCATTATCTGGAAAGTAAGGAGCAAGCAGGAGACCAGTTCTTCAGCCTGAAGATCAAGTGACCTTTAAAAGGGAAACCAGAGTTCCTGTCCATGTACTCAAGATGTTATTGTTTTGATTATTACACAAACACACACACTGCTCCCTGGCCCTTGTTGTATATCCAATGGCTAACCATAAATCAGGTGACATTTATCTTGCTCCCTGCCCGTATTCACAGCAACATCCAAAAGGTCCAAACGAGGAAGAAACAATTGTCCCTCACCTCTATGCAATAATTCATTATTTACTCATCTGAAGAGATGGAGACTGATGTTCAACTCACTCGCAGCTGACAGGAAGCATGCCTTCTGCTGTGTGAGGCAAAAAAAGAATGGTATTACAAACTGTATTTTTCCAACTATTTTTGACATACCAACCCAAAACTGTCCAGATGCAACAGGTATAATATGAGACTGATCTTTTGTGGAAATAAGCTGCTATGCACAGGACCTACTGCTGAGCTCCTAGAGGAAGGCAAGATCTTCAGCTGAAGGCAGATTCTGGCATGAAGAGTTATCAAATTAAGGTAAAATCCCTAGAAATAACCAGATTTCAAGTCAGAGAAAGTCAAGATACAGAGAAAAGCAACAGGTTCAGCATGTTTTGGGTTCAATACTTGAGGGGTGGAGAAGGAAAGAATTATCTTGTTCCTACTTAAGCATCAAAAAGCCAGGTAATGTGTCAGTACTTCCACTACAACCTCCATTAGCCAAAGAGATGAAAAACAATAAGCACCATGTGATTCCCTAAGGAAGATAGAAAACGAAATCAATACTAACTTCTGTGAAAGTGTCATCATTTTCATGGAGAATCAGCTGTTGGTGACCATCAGATGTTCACCTCTGCTGCTCAGGAAACAGTTCATTACCCAGTAACAGGGCAGAGGACAGACAGAGGCGTTCTTCCTAATGACTTCCAGTCTCCATTTCCAAACAAACAAACAAGCAGACACCAAATGCTGCACTTCCAGGTTTCTCTACAATTCATTAATGTTCATTTTCTTAATCAAGTAAAGCATTCTGCAATCAGGCAACAAATTCTTAAAACAGAGAGCTTGCCCAACTTTCATTAGAAGCCTTTACTTTGAGCAGAAGTCACGAGTGTCTCTTTCTTTTTTCTTTTTTTTTTTCTTTTTTTTTAAGATCTAGGAAGTAATTAGCTGTTATTCCCAATGCTTTTCCCTGAACAGCAAGGCAAGTATTATTTCTTACACAGCTGTATTATGGCTGCGCTCAGGGATAATCTTCAGTATATTAAACCTTGTTTATTGTCCTCTGTTTTTCCTCAGACCCTTCCCTGCCACATCAATTTGAAAAAAGAGAGGAACTGAAGTCATATCCGTGGCCATCAAATACCATATACCAGCTGTTCCAGCCATAAGCAAAACTCATCCTATTTTCATAGGACTCAAACAGCTACGAAAGAATGGACACCTAGGCCTTTACATATCATAATTTGGTAACAATATATGTAAAGTGTACATAAACCTAATGCATATCATGAAGTACACGGGTACTTGGACATCTTTCCTCATACAGGAGCCATTTTCAAATGATACCTCCGTCACATGCTGAAGTTTGGAATAGGAACTTCAAAGAAGTGCTGATGAGAAAGTGCCAAGCACAGCTTCATCAGATGCATGGGTTCAATTCAGTACTTGTGCCTAATGAAAGTTTTTCTACCCGTATGTATTTTTATATTGAAAGAATTCTACTTTTCAGATGCATAATGTTCTGTGTGTCACTTCCTTTGGATGCAGTGCTTCAAATGTGATTTTGCCTATTTCACAGAATCTACTTTTCTATTTCAAAAGCTTCCCTTTAATAGGGATTGAATAATGAATTAAATGAAAAAAAGATGACTACAAAGGAGTATCACACATCCTCACCTTCAGAATCACCAAGTAATTGCAGTGATTATTTTGACCTTGTAATTCAGCTTAGCAAGAATGTTAATAGAAAAGTGTCTTGACAAGTTATCCCTCTAGATAATTTGATTTTTTTGATCAAATTGTGATTTGGTGTTCATTTGCATCTTCTCTAGTCACATACAGTAGACAGAACTGCACCAGTGTTGGTTCTTACAGCTTTTTTTCCACAGCTATTGACTGAACCAAGTGACGGTGGTAAAACAGCACAGTACTGACATCTTCTGGTACAGTTTTATTGAAGACCATAAACCACATAGTCTGACCAATTTAGTCAGTGGGTCAAACTCAGTATTGCAGGCATTGATCAAATCTAGTCCAAAAAATATGTATGCCTTCAGCTTACCCCAGGAAGACACAAACACAATGTAAAGAAAACAGGAATTTACTACCACCTCCCAAGAATCATGTCACACCATGGTGATCCAGCAAATTTCAAGCAGTCACAGTGCAGAGTCTGTTTTCAGTGTCACCACCTACAGAATGGCCTACATTTCATATTATATCATTTCCCAAGACAGACTTGATAGCATCTCCACATTAATGAACAATGAGATCTCAGAAGAAAATGTCCAGGGGATTTTCCCAGTTGGAGAAACAGCAGTACATATTCAATAGCTGTCAGTTATTTTCTGCAGAGCTTCAATGCTTCTGTACATGCTAACAAGAACATTTTTGTCCTTAACATTAATAACATGCACAGATACACGCACACCCACACACACATACCCCCACCCACCCTCTGCACCCCACCCCCCCAGAGGCCTTTGGGAAAGATGCAGGGTTCCCGAGTTACCGTTATCGCAAACACCATCACATTTTTTATTTCGCAAAAGATGTATTAACATCAGTGATAGTATTCAGTCAATGAATGCGATCATTTGACTCTGCGCATTTAAAATTCTGCTGGCACATTCAATTGGCTAAGACAACTTTAGTCCTAAAATAACTCTGGTGCTGTCCAGTTCAGCATAAACCCATCGTCTTCCTCTCTAGAGATACTTCTACTTCAGTGAAAAGCAATGAGATTTGATACCCTAGATCACCAGTTTTGTGCTCTAGGGTGACACTCACGAGCTACATGTAAAAGGACCATAAAAGATAACAGAGAAAAACAGTTTTATTTCTACTGGAATTTTATGTACAAACCCATAAGAATATAATTTTGAAATAAACGCAAGAACAGTCCATTGCTCAAGCAGACAACAGGTGAAAAGCTCTGCACACCACCTTGACCTAAAGTGCTATAAGACTAAAATGTATAGTTTCACTGCTGAAGGAAGACATCTCCAGACATGGAAGACCACATTGACATTTGCATAATTTCCCATTTGCAATAAGGCCATGTTCTGTGACTCATACATGTTTCTGAACCCTTTCCCTCAGCTGTAGCCTCATCAGAATCAAACACGACCTTCTAAATATGCTCTAACTCTTCTAACATTATTCAGAACCAACTCCATTTAAATCAGCGTAGCTGCTTGCAGACCAACACACTGCTGAGCTGAACAAAAGAAACAGGCCTTTGCATATCTAATTTTTAGTACCTCACCTCTTAGAACAAAAACAGGATAGAGGCTTATGTATGAATTATTCCTCTCAACAGGAAAAACAATGTTGTGATTCAAAAATGTTCAATTCAGTTTTAAGAAAAACCACTAAAACCCAAACACACACACACCCCCTTTTTCAAGGAATGTATAATTGTTTCACGTTTACCCTGTGCATGTAGAAAGATGCAGGACTGGTGGACTGAATGCCAAAAAGCTTGCACCACTGACTTCAAGCAATCTATAAATTCTTGTGGAATCTTTCAAATCACAAACTACTTAGAAAGCTTCCTCTTCCCTCCACCCCTTAATATTACAAACTGGGAAGAATAACACAGAGTCTAATCTCATAAATGATGACAAGTCAACAACTCTGAAGAATGACTGGTCAAAAGACAGCCCAAACCTCTCATTCAGTTTACAGTCAACAAAATCATACAACTCCATCTTCCAGATGAAACAGGCAGGAAAGAAGTTGATTCCCACACTTCCCAAAAGCTAGGGAGGGAGAAAAGAAATCTAGAAGTCTATCTGCAGATCTTGCAAAAGCATTTGCAATGCAAGGATTTACTGATGTTACACATTCCACCAAAGCTCATACTCCCACATATTCAGCCAGTTCATAGACTCACAGAATAGTTTGAGTTGGAAGGGACCATGGAGATCATCTAGTCCAACCCCCCTGCAGTAATTCAGAAATTGAATGAAAACCAAGAAACTTGCTGGACAACAAAAAGAAAATACAGTTTGAATGAGGAATAAATTGTTATAAAAATGGTTAATAAAGGGTCAGATTTGAATGGAACAATGAAGTTAGTCTGCTCTTAGACTTTACATAAGCAAAACTGAACGTTTGGATGAGACACAGGCAGCAAGTTCTCCCACATGAAGCGGGCACTGCCTGACCTAGGTGCAATGTCACCGAGTGTTGCCAGGGGAGCACTCCCAAGTCTGTAAATTGTTTTTAATCACTGCTAAATTAGTTTGTTGGAATTTTGGAACTATTTTATCTGCACACATACACCCCCTCCCCCCCAAGTTCATTGATGCAGAGCAGCTTCTGCAGGCTGAGCAGCCAAGATTTGGAGGAAGAGAAACAATGACCGATTTTCTTATTTTGTTTCCAAATGACACATTGATGGTGTGGAGAGAGGTAAATATATCAATATCATGATCATATCAATGAAAACAACTAATCTGACAATCTGATTAAAAGCATTCATTTTTGTTTCTGAAGCCTCGCGAAAGGCTAATTCATACAGTAAGTATGTATTTGGTTCTTATAAGATAATGCTAAATAAAATTACTGCTTCCAAGATACACAGAGTGTGCAGCTCCTGTGCCAAGAAGTAGGCTGTTTCACAGACTTAAACATCAGTACCTGGCCAAGAAAAGCAAAGAGATATTGGAGGCTTCCCAAGTACATACCCTCCACCTTTAAAAAAAGGCGAAGTTGCTTCTACTTACACATGCATACAAAGGTTTCAGATTCTATTTGCTCTATTTTATTTTATCCTTATCTCTCCCACCTCTCAGAAATCTCTACCCAAACACCAACATGAAGCAAGGAACTGTCTAGTCAACCAACGTAGCTCAAGTGATAAAGCAGAAATAAAGTTTCCCTGCTATTTGCTATGGCTGTTCCCTCACTCCCTATCGAAACACTGTTCCAAATAAACCCATATAGTGCACACCCTGCTCCCTCCAAGAAAAATCAAAAACACTTCTCCAAATATCCTGTGCAACAAGAAAATAAAGAAAAACTTTTGAAAACCTCTGAAAGCACTGGTGTACAGGGCAAGGCTATCTCTAAAACCATACAGAAATATCTATAATTTTGGCACTTTAGAATTTGTTTTCACTGCATAGGAGTGGTCTGGCCAACAATTAAACTTCAAGGTCATCAGAGTATCGGGTTATCCTCTTGGTGGCTCCCAATTCATAAACAAGCAGAATTACACAGGGAGCTTTTAATCAAGAAGTGCATGTGGGATTATGTGGGATGGTGATGATAATTTCATCCACTACTGTACCTTTCCTAAAGTGCAGGACTGAAAGAAAAAAGCTATTTTCCCAGTTCTATCTTAAATAGATTGTAATTACTAGACAGAAACACATAGTTTTTATCATTTCTTTTTCTCAAGACAATTCTGAATAATCAGTAGACATTGTCAACTGTCAAATGCTCCTGAAGGCATAAATGAGGAAAGGAAAAATTATCCTGATAAATGCATGGATGCATCTGTATCTCCCAGACATCCAAACCAGGCAATGATAAGCAGCATCTTGTAAAAGAAAAGAAAAAAAAAAAAAAAAAACAAAACACCAAAGAAAACCCAGAATATTAACTAATTGGACACATGCTTTCTTCCATCAGATGTGGAGAGAGCTGGATCAGAAGAAGTCAAGACTTGCAGTTAATTTGCCAATTCCTTTTGTAGTGTGAGAAACCACTTCTAACCTTTTGCAACATCATTATAAAAAGTATGAAGTATGGTACTGACAGCAGTTTATTGGCCTAAGACTAGGTAAAATAAATAATAGTAGCAGATTAATTTCTAGCTCCACAGAACTAGAACCATTGCCCCTTATTTTCACTTTTGGTTTTCATCACATACCTCTTCTCCCAGCTCTCAGGAATTCTATAAACTCCTTCATTTAGAAAACACCACATCTAAGCCAGCTCTCCTCCCATACCCAGCACTGAGCAAAAAGGAAAGAAGCACAGTCACTTTCTTAGCATCTGTCAACTTCCTCCAGGCTGCTTCATGCAGAAGAGATTAAAAGCAAACACTTGCACAGAGATTTCTCAGCAAGCAGTTCTTAAAGGAAATTAATTAAAATGATTGCTTGGTAGATGGGACAGCATTCTTAAAACCAAGAAACACAAATCTGAGACATCACCCAGTTATGAAATATTTATCCCTGTTAAGCCTCAGTGAAGTTACACATCACTGAAAATGGTCCTATCTATTAATCAGCCAGATTCTTGCACTTCAAAAGGAACTCGTTGATCATCAAACGGCTTCTCGCTGCCTGTCAGGCAGACCCTAGAACATCCACCGCAGTAACACACCAGCTTTCTTCCTTTTGCAGAAGAGGTTAGAGACTTTCAAACAGGAGGATTAGCATAAACCTCTCTGGTCACTTCCCCTTCCCAGACACTATTTTCAAAAAAAATGTAACCAAAACAACCAATCAGCCATTTGACAGAATTTTCATTTTCATGCAAAGATTTCAGTTTTTCAGTCATTCTTCCCAACATGTCAACCCTAATGTAACTTCTTCATTCTGAAGTCAGCACTTGGCTTCAGTTCAGAATAATGACTCAACCTAAAAATGTTGCAATGCAAAAAAAGGTATTTAAAACCATATGTATTCAAGTTGTGCTGAGATCATTCAAACTTTAAGAAAAATCAATTTCTCACAAGAGCAGATCTTTCCAGACCACTCAATCTCAGGGCCTTCAGTGCTATCCTAACTATCACAGGAAAGCCTGAATGGAAACCCTTGACCACTCCATAAGCACCAACCGAATTTTTAAGAGGTGTTCAAATAAAAATATGAAAATAAGGAGAGTGAGAAGGTTAAACTCATGCAGTGTCACAGGAAAGACTCTGCGAACATAAAGAGTTCATAGAAATATCTGCTTGCTTTCCACCTCTCTCTCCAGACCACATTTTCAGACAACAGTTTACATACCCCTATACAACACTGCACTACACTGACTCAATGTCACCACTGAGTTCATACTAGAAATTCACTTTTGAACAGGATAGGCCAGTCATCCCCACTTTCTATTCTTTTGTTCAATTCCTGAAGTGGTCATAGAGCACATTAGCTGGATTCCTTTCACGGGAAGTCAAACCAGACATGCAACAACCAACTACTTGTGGGTGTTCAGTCCACAGGATCAGACTAGAATAGTCTCAGCTAAACTCCCTACATGTGCAGCACGGGTACTGGACCCTCTGCACCAAATGTTTTGCCTTCCAGATCTGCTGAAAATGAGCAGACCTACTTCCCAACATATACACAGGCAGTAAGGCTTCTCCCAGAGACAAGTTACCTATGTATGCTCAACCACCAACATAAATGAATATTTTTTAATGCTCTCACTGGACAATTTCATTCTTCCTAGTACCATAAATCAACAAAATCAAAAGCAGCAGCCCTAGATAGTAGTTATTACAAAGAATAGCTATATATATTTTATTTTCAGAAGCAGAAAACTGCACTCATTCCTTTTGCCTGTCTGCCAGAGGCAAAAGAAGGTTAACTTCACAGTCCTGCTGTAAAAGCCATGCTGAATTCTTTGCAAGCTCTGCACACCTCACCAGTGAGAAGCAACTCTATAGCTCGTGCCTGTTGTTTCAAGCCAGTGGAAAATCCAGCACTGCAAAGAGGTAGATACGCAACTAACTGACAGTAGCAGAAATTGAAGGGTATCTGTAAATTCAGAGAGAAAGTGATGAAAGTGCAATTTTCACTTCACCTGTCCTACATTAATGATTAATTTTACGTCAACTGCATTAATTGCTGCTCAGTTCCTCACATCTTCATCACAGCTGGAGAAGAAATTCAGAATTAAATATTTATATGAAACAACCAAAGCTTGCTTAACATTGCTACTGCATACTCACCAGTTACTAATTCAACTGCATTTTAGTTAGAACACGTACCTTGAACTAAACTTAAAGCTTTCAGACATTCTGTACTTACATATATTCTCAAAATGTGACAACCTTGCACTTTTAAATTTATGTTTATCATAATAAAACTCCTCTTTTTCCTTGATTTCTAGGAGTCCAGCTATTTGAATCAAACATCTACCTGAAGCCTCTAAAAAAAATAAGAAAAAGCCAATCTTGTTCTTCAAAAAACACACTTGTGTTTTTTAAGGCTTTCATTGAACAAAAATGCCTCTAATCCCAAACACTATAGTTTCCTAAAATACTTGATTCCTTTAAAATAGGTAACTGGGTTAATAATCTTTTAAAATTCCTTATTATATGCCCATTTTGTGGTAATCTGAAACATGCAAGGGCAATTTTAAAAATCGTAACTCAATACAAAAATCACTGGGACTCAAACAAGGACAGGCTTAACATCACACCCCTAATACACCATTTTATTTAAAAGACTTTAGTACTTCTGTGGTACAGCTGCCTTCCCATATTCAGAAGAGCAACATGCCTGCTGCAATGTACCATGATGTGACGCCTAGTCTCTCAGTGCAGCATTAGCAGCTTAATAGCCTTTGGGAAAGCCAAACACACCAATTCAGAGCAAGTCCCTCCCTCCAATGAAACCTTTCTCAGCAGAGAACTTTCAGAAAAACACTGGCACGGGAGCCAGAGGAAGTGTGGTGTCTCACAGTTTCTCTAAGTCAATAGTGCAGAACATGGAATTATTCTTATGGAAGTTAAACTGTTGCAAAACATGACAAAAGTGCCAGCTTTAAAAAAAAATGTTAATTTATGTTAAGTTTCTGGTCCCTCTCAAGTGACATGGAAAAGCACTACAGGAAAGTTTTACCCCTGGCTTGTGGCTGGGATCACTGTTGTCTGAACCCTCTTTCTCTGTGCTGCTCACACGGACTCAGTGGGGGGCTGCCCCTTTAGATCCCTGCTTAAAAACAAAGCACAAGTCTTATGGAAGTAGCCAGACAAATATAGCACAATGCTAGTTTAAGATAGTATATCCACTCAGTCTTTTACAGTAATTTTATTATCCAGCTGTATAGGTCAGGAAAAAAGCTGCTTCACACTCCAGCCCAGCTGCAGAGGGGGTGTCTCTGAAGCATCTGCCCAGAGACAGACAACCTGCAGGCAGCCTGAGGGCACGTGCTCCATCTCCTTGCGTATCCCAAAGCATCGTGCTTCATCGGATGAGGGCCAGGTGGATGGAGCTGCCATACAGTACACAGATGGTCGGAAGTGCAACCTTTTGCTTAGAAGGAAATTCTGAAGTTTCTAAACTATTCTAAATTTCACCAGCCAAGTAAAACTTGTGACACCAACTGCACTGCTTCCTGGCAGGTGGCTGCATGGCAAGAACCAGGCTAATGGCAAGTGTCACATCAGAGTTAACAGAAACTTAGAGGTAGCAATGGAAATAATTTTCACTCTTTGCCAGCTAGGGATTTAGTTTCCATTAGAAAGGAAAAACTAAACCAGTCAGTAGTGACAAACAGCTGACTAATGGGGACATAACTCTGCAACGCAAGGTGTGTTACTTGCCAATAACTTATTAAATCTATAGCTAAATTACTCAGTTACAAATCAATACAACTAACTCAGTTGTTCTTACTCATACATAAACATTCCAGATTATTTAAAATAAGGCACTAGATTTACCTTGTCAGGGCAGAGATTGGGTGCAGATGAAGTTTGCGTTGTGCTCACACTCTCAGAGCTCCGTTTGAAAATCTGGAAAGCAAACTGTTAGGTGACCCATGCCAAAGTCATCAGGCTATTCCCACATAGGAAATACTGCATTTTCACAGACAAAGCTGGTTATCTGGAGGTCTTTATATGCTCCAGCATGATAGATTTAATTTTACTCACTTTCTTTGTCAGGCAACCTGCTCTCATCTTAGAAACTGAAGATCACCTTTGTTCTGTCCAACTGTGCAGGTAAAAAAAAAAAAAAAAAAGAATTACCAAGGACCAAAAGTTGGTCTACATTTTGCCACAATGGCAGAAGCTATTCAAGAACATGCTTTACCTGCTAGCAGTCCTAACAAAATGAAGACATTCATATGCCCACCCAATTCAGCAAGGTACATATCCATGTTTATGTTAAGACTGAAAATATCTACAGCCCACTAATAAAAACATCAAGATGGCTGAACAATCAAAATGAGATGGCAAACTCCTGCAAAATACTGATTTTGGATATTGATTCAAACATTTAAACTATATTTGCATCAAGCTTTAGCTAGCAAAAAAAAAAAAAAAAAGAAAATCTATTATGTATAACATTCCATTCTTAGGCGATTGCACATTCAAATAAGAATAGTGTACACCTTTAAACACATGAAGCCAAAATATGGTCATAGAGTTTCAAATTATTTTTGGGAATAAAGTTTTTAAAGCACTTTGATTACACAAAGGTTAGCCTTACTTTTCATTTCTAACATTCTCAATTACATCATCAGCTCCTTTTGTCCTCCAAAGCCTTTATATCACATTTAGCATATATAAGCCTACAATGCTGAAGCCAGAATTACTGAAGATCTGCAAAAACTCTCGTCTGCAGAGGGGTCTGCACAGGGCTGAAGAAAGAGTCCCAAAATGGCTCTTCAGCCTTTTACCCACCATGTTCACTGGAGCTTTAGCTCTTCAGCCTCCTCTGTGCTCCAGTTTTTAATTCCTTAGTCATGCTTAATGAAGAGACCATCTCACAGGTAAATCAGTGACCTTGCTGCATGTGACATTTCCTGTGTGCCAGCACTGTAAAAAGCTGAGTATCATAATGTAGTCCTTAGGGCCCTTTTCCCTAAATTAAGTACAGTATAACTATAAACTGCATATGCATGGAAAGGCAGTTTTCATGCCAAAAATAAAAATATAAACCCAGTCTAAACCCTAAATAGATTTATAAAAGAAATGATGTGTGCAGCACTGTCTGAACCCTTTTAAAAACAATACTCACCTACACATAACTCTAGACAGAGTATAGCAACAGTTACTACATATAAGGCATGACTTAAAGACAGCCACAATGAGTGGAAAAATACAGAACAAATTTTTCTGTCAAATGAAAAAACTGTCTATGGAAAAACATAGAGGGCAAGCTATATAAAAAGAGGGTTCAACTATTCTGTAAATCTGCTTCAGATTTTTCCACAGCATCAAATACCTAACTCTATTGTCAGGCAGGCAATTAGCAACTAAACCTCTGCAAGAAGTGATCAAGGAAAAGCGATACAGCCCAAGAAAACATCCCAAGGCCAATTCAAGCTAGTGTGGGCTTCAAGGTCTGCAACAACTGATGTTGGACTGTAGAAAAATACATTAGACTATATAGAAAATTATTCACCAGTGAAGAGATGGACCATGTTTTGGAGATAATTGAATCAGCATTCTGTTACACTAACTTTCCTACAGGGAAACAGATGGACCTTGACTGCTGGCTCACTGGTTGATGTAACCCAAAACATCCCAGGTGGATTTATAAGTATGTGCAGAGCAGCAGTAAATGTTATTTGTTATTTATAAACTAGGTAAAAGCTGTTTCTAAAGTCTCTGTTCCTCTAGAAGGAAGAAATTCATTTGAATTTATACCTGAGAAGAGCAAAAAGTCCCATCGAAGGCCAGGATATGGTTGGAGCAGCCTGTGATGTCCATCCTATAATCTCTTATTTTGAATGCCTTACAGAGCTTCTACAAATTGAGATGAAACATCACTAGCTCTTAAATTAGAACATTAGGCAGAGGCCTAAATCCAGACTGACAGGTCTGTGTTGAAGTTTTGTTTTAGTTAGAACTGTCACATCTCCAATGATAAAATTGAATTGCTTAAATAATTTACAACACGCTAAGTGCATGAAGTGCCTAATCAAGGCACTGTTTCCCAAGCAGGAATATAGGTGTCACTTACTGAAAAACCAAAATATTTTCTTTTGATAGGTAAAATCTCTGCATATGCAGATTCAACTGTTATTTGAGCCAAATGAATTCCTATATTCTACAGCTAAAGTTAACAAACAAGGAAGGCCAGTTTTAGTAACCAAATTATAATTGCAGGAAGCCGTACAGTGAACTAGCTTCCATGGACTTCTACTACCATATGGAGACCTATAGTCCTTCTAAAAGAGAAAACTGGAATACTTATCTAAGGTATTAATAGAGGCCAGCACATCCACTGGATTTGTGAATGGAAATGATGTGGCCTCAGAAAGACCAGCATCGCGTTCCCTGGCAGTTCCGCGCGTGAATAAGACAGTAACATTAAGCATAAAGCATTTGTGACATTATTCCTGAAAGCCCACAAGATTACATTGCATGTTTGATACACATGTGAAGACAGGATCAGACAGGTATATTTCAGTCATTCCTGGCTCTCCTTAGAGTGACAAGGTAGAAGTGTGTTAAATTGCTGCTACTCCAATTTTTGCTGAGGAAAATGTATCAAAGTAAGGGCAGCCTGCTCCACTGCTGGGCTGACCTCCTGGGGAAAATTCATTCCTTACGTGCAGTCTGAACACCTTATTTCAAATTTTGCAAGCTGCCTTTGCCTCCTGTCCATGCGTGGCTGGTTGTTCTCCTCGATAACCTCCCTGCAAGCACGCAGGGCTGCTGCTAGGTGCCTCCAAAGCTGTCCCTGCTTCTGCCTGAACCAGCCCTGTTCCCTCAGCCTCTCCCCACAGGGCAAGGGCTCCCACCCTGACCACCCTGGGGGCCTCTGCTGAACGTCTTTCTCACACTGGGAAGAGGGGTTGTCCAAAGCTTCATGCAGTAGTCTAGATATCGCCTAACAAGCTTGACTGTAGGTTTTGTGACCAGAAGCAGAGTTGTTGTTCCTCCTGTTTGTTTCCCAAGCCGCATGCATTCATGTACGTACATTTTATACAGGTTCCTTTTGCCCTGTTTTATCATTCTTGCTGTTTCTCTTGTACCTGTCACTCTGCATCCTCAACTACAGTATCCTTACTTCCCATGTCATTCCTTATTTAAGCTGTCCTCACCAGGCTGGCTAGCCTGTTGGCAAAGATGCTCTCGCCCCATTTGGTCAGGTAGGTCCTCCTCTCCCCCAAAATCCTTGATCTTCAAAGAGGGTCCTGGAGCTATAAAAACCAGTTTTCTGTCTACACCACCAGCTCTAGCTGGGTCTCTACACAGACATGTCAATCTACTTTCCATCTTTCCTGGTGCTACACAGATTTCTCCCCTCCTCCTGCAGGCAGGCCACTGCATCCCCCTGCCCTGCCCCAGCCCCACCCAACCTCCAGGGCTCTGCTGAAGTCCCACGCTGTACCAGGAGAGCTGCTGGAGCAGAGACCCTGCCCTACAGAGCAGCACGACCCAACAGCAGCCACTGGGCAGACCTGCACCATCTTCAGCAGAGTTTGACCAACCCCTAGCTGCTTAAAAATCTTAACACAGATTCTTTCTCCAAAAATGACTAGTATCTGTTCCCTCATAGAAACTGCCCCTGGAATAGAAGGGGCCCATCCTGATCCAACCCAGCAATCCCCAAGTGTTGTTTTGGTTGTAAGAAGGCTAATAAAATTAGGAAGGTCCCATCTCTTTATATAGTTGCCTCTTCAAGAAACTGTCACTATCCAGGTTGCATTCTGCACCTAGCCATAACAGAAGCTCCTACCATTTTATAGCTTTTCAGTCTAATAATAACTAATAAAAAGTGAAGCCCAAACAACCTGCAGGAGGCTCAGAACAGCGCCATGAGCAGAGAGACATGAACACAGCACAGGCATACAACAGCTGCACTTGTAGCCACTAAAAGTACATAAAATTATTTAAGAGTATCAAGCAAAAATTAGACTTCTCATGAAGTGCAATTTTTGACTCCCAGTGGTGACAGTCAGTGCTGTTTTGACAGTTGTACCCAGCCCCCGAGAGATGGCAAATATATAAATTCACTTTTAATCACTGCAAAATGCTGACACTTGGTTCTGTCCCAAATCCTATTGAAAGGCCTTTTTTCTTATATTGAATCTAATGGTCACTCTCTCATATACATATTTTAGACAGAAACTGTTATTCTTTATCAGTGCTAATAGAATGACTGTTAGCTATCAAAAGGTTTCTTTAGAAAAAGCTTCCTGCAAAATATTTCAAATTGAACTTGAATATGCACTTCTCTGCAGAGAAGTGCTCTGCTGAGACTTAAAAAGCAACTCTGAATTCAATTTCTCCCATAATAAATGTGACAATCTCTGCTCCCTGACTTTTCCCAGCTCACTTGTAGACATTTTGGCTATTCTCGCTGTGGTGGGTTAACCACAGGGCCCACCAGGCCCCTCTGTCACTCCCCCTTCAGCAAAATAAAGGGGGAGAATAAGATGAAAAACTCGTGGGTCAAGATAAAAGCAGTTTAATTAAAGCAAAGGCCAAGGCCATGCACAGAAACAAAAGGTAAACAAAGATGTTATTCTCTGCTTCCCCTCAGTAAGCAATGTCCAGCAACTTCCCAGGAAAGCAGAGCTTCAGGGTGTGCAGCAGCTGCTCCTGGAGACAAACACAGTAACAAATGTCCCCCTCCTCCTCCTGCCCTTGGCTGAGCTGGTGTCACATGGTATGGAACAGCCAATCCGGGTCAGCTGTCCCGGCTCCGCCCCCTCCCAAGCTGTGTGACACACCCCCTGCTGGCTGCCAGGGCAGCACTCAGCACTGGGAGGGCTGTTCTGGGGTATAAACCCGATGCACTCACTCCTGCACTTTCCACAAGCCCTACCAAAGACCATTCAAAATACCAGCATTGGGCAGAATTCATAACAGGAAAACTGTTAGCATTCTGGAGTTCTCAATGCAAACAAAAACAAGCTGCAGCCTTACACCAAAGGAGCTTATTTTCCAGGTAAATCCTTTGGCTGATAAACCTTCTTGGAGGGTCTCTCCATGATGCAAAGTAGCATCTCTCTCTGAGGTGTCCTCTGCATTTCCCAGGAAGCTGGACAGTCAGGCTGGGGGCCAGTAAGTGTGATCAGAGGGACCTGCGTGCTTTTTCTCCTTGAGTCTTCCTGGTCGAGAATGCCAAGGTAAAACTGAGTTTATATGGCTTTGACATGAAATCAGAACCTCTGAGTCCTCAAAGCCAGAACTGAATTAATCAAAATTGTTTGTGAATCAGAGAACTTTGTTTTATGCGGCTTAAGATGAGAGACTATGAGAGTCAGGGCCTTCTACAGTAAAGGAGCAAAATATTAAAAGGCCTTTGAAGAGTCCTGCCAGCAGGTCGAGGGAGGTGATCCTTCCCCTCTACTCAGCACTGGCGAGGCCACACCAGGAGTGCCAAGTCCAGTGAAGGGCCAAAAGGATGATTAAAAGCCTGGACCATCACTCATAGGAAGAAAGACTGAGAGAGCTGGGACTGTTCAGCCTGGAGAAGAGAAGGCTCAGGGGGATCTGATCAACGTGCACAAATACCTGAAGGGAGGGTGCACAGAGGACGGAGTCAGGCTTTTCTCAGTAGCAGGACAAGAGGCAATGGGCATAGACTGAAACACAGGTGGCTCCATCTGGAGATGAGGAAACACTGCTTTGCTGTGAGGGTGACCAAGCACTGGCACTGGTTGGCAGAGAAGTTGTGGAGTCTCCATCCTTGGAGATATTCAGAAGCCATCTGGACATGGTCCTGGGCAACTGGCTCTAGGTGGCCCTGCTTGAACAGAGGGAGTTGGACCAGATGACCTCCAGGGGTGCTTTCTAACCTCTACCATTCTGTGATTCTGTACTTAGATGATGTTATAATTGAAAATCCTAACCCAGTAGGCACATGGGGGTGTAGGGAGACACACAAAACAAAGACTATACACTTTGTACTGTATACAGACAGTATACAGCAGGCTCAGTGTTTACAAGAAGATTTTGCCATTTTGTTCACACCATTGCCTTACATGAAACAGCAGAAATAATACTAAGCTTTTCTATCTCAAGATCTGCATGAGCTCTGTATTCCTACCCTACCTCCCTCCTTTAAAAAGAGAAAAATGTTGTCTTTTACCTCTCCAACAAAGTGGCGCAACTGATCTCTCTTGTGCTGTGCAGTAATATATATTAGTTACTAATGGCCACAGAAAACCTCTACAAAGTCTCAGGGCGAAGTCTCAGGTATTTGTTATCACAATGGCATTTTGAAAAGTGCAAAAAGGTAGTCAGAATGTAGGAAGTCTTTCTTAAATTAAAAGTATTTTTTAATTCTATTCTTAAAGCCTCAGTTCTGTCTGCTCTCCAAGAGCAGGAAAAAAGCTAGCAGTTCAACTAATCATGGGTGAATGTCACACACAGTCCAAACAAATCCATTTACCACTCAATAAATGAGAGATTCATAACTGATTCTTCATAGAAAGTGAAAAACTGGTATTACAAAAATCACATTAGACTTTTCCCCAATCATATATTCATATTTACACTTGATTCCACAGACAAACACATAATCAAAGGAAAAATACTGATCCAGCTTATTAGCCATGAAAAGCATTTAATTTTATGCTGGATGCAGGGGTAAATGTAAACATTTTGAAACAGTGGGATTTAAAATATTCACTCTCAATAAAGAATAGTAGCAAGCTATGAATACATAATTAAATTAAAGTAACAGTATGTTACCCTACTGAGCTGGAAATAAATTTCATTCCCACCAAACATCATCACTCATTTAAAGCACTTCCATTACATAGCATTTTCTTTGTACTTTTTTTCCTTCATGATCTCACTGTTTTCCTATAATGTCAAATAATTGGGTTTTGTGTGACCTTAAGAAACAAAAGAATACAAGACCAAGAACAAACAAAGACAATCAAAACAACATGAAAACCTACAAACTGTTTAGTGAGCTATCTGAAGGCCTTTAACTGAAGGATCGTCAGAGATGAGTGTCATTTTCTAGCTGCTAACCATCTTATGATCAGTCACACAGGATTTACAAAGGCTGATACTTGTCAAAAAGAAAAAGACTGCAAGTGTTAATGTATTTTTAAAAAGACATCAAACAAGGAAAAACAATAAAATATTCTGGTTTTTAAATACATATATTTAAGTTTGGATTTGTAGCTGCAGAGAGTAGTGTACCAATACAAATCAACTTTACCTACTTCACCTAGGTACTTGTGGAAATGCAGTCAAAAAAGTAGGAAAATCACACATATCTGAAGATACAGACTGCAGATAACAGAGTTAGGAAACTTGATCTTGCAGAAACCTGAATTCCTAAAGCACTTTCCCAATTTACTAGAAAATAAAGTTTTTACAAGAGATTCAATATGGAAATGAAAATAAAATGTAAAAAAAAAAAAAAAAAAAAAAGGCAAAAATCTGAGTTTGTGTCAATAAGTTTTAGAACATGTAAGATAAGGACTGGCTGCCCAGAGAGGTTGTGCAGTCTCCTTCTCTGGAGACATTCAAAGCCCGCCTGGATGTGTTCCTGTGTGATCTGATCTAGGTGTCCTGCTCCGGCAGGGGGATTGGACTAGATGATCTTTCGAGGTCCCTTCCAATCTCTAACATTCTGTGTCTGTGTAATTTGATTTTCACATGCTACAGTCAAAGAAAACAAGGTCAATCTGAAGGCAATAAAGAAGTCAGAGTTATAAGCTAGATTTTCAGCTCACTAGTGCTAACTGAGAATCTCAGTAATATACTTGTGCAACCACTGTGTACAGGTATTGCTTTACTGCCATGGTCCTCTGTAAGAGTAATAAACACCTCTACTTAGAACTCTTAATTACACATGACAAACTACAAACCACTAGCTTGTTGCAGCATCAGAAGCCTCAAGATGAAATGCATCATATCTGCATCCCAAGAAATAAATTAATCCCTCTGTTTTGTTTTCTCGCCCCACTACAGTGGACAGTGGAGAGAGGTTTTTTGTGGTTCCCCGAAAAGGAGCACTGGCTAGGTGGAGTCAGACAATGACCAGAGGAAACAATACAACCCAACTTTATTTACCTCAGCAAC
This sequence comes from Pterocles gutturalis, assembly GCF_000699245.1. Lineage (NCBI taxonomy): Eukaryota > Metazoa > Chordata > Aves > Pterocliformes > Pteroclidae > Pterocles > Pterocles gutturalis. The sequence goes on along the minus strand of NW_010107635.1, from coordinate 30,319 downwards.
TGCAAAAACATCACGAATCAACTTCTCAGAGTCAAGCACCAAATCACACTTATCAATTATCAGCAAACATCACTTATCCATTAAGCAAGCACCAAATAATGCTCAATCATTATTTGGAGGTAAAAAATTAGACAGAAAACAGAGCTGGAAAGAGTTGAAAGGTAAGAAAGAGGGAGGCAGAAAGACAGAGAGACAGAGGCATACAAACACAGAGACATAAAAAGCATCACCAATCCCTCGTTCCAGCACGTGTCTTCTCTTGGGCAGAAATCTTCATTTCAGGCAGAAAACCCTCACGTGGGGTGGTGACAGGTCGACAGGAAGTAGCTGGTCGGGCTCACGTTTCATACGGTTCGGGCCAGTCCGGGACCACCCCTCGGGTGGGGGGGAACGCCCTGTATCCAGGTCACCTTCAGGGCTGACCTTTGGAGGGTGCAACAGCCCTGCATCCAGGTTAGCTTGGGGAGGGGGCAGCTGGTTCTCCACCAGGGAGACAACTCCACCTCAACAGGTGTGCCCTGTTCATGTCAAAACACTAACAACCTGCTAATGTCCGTTCACAAAAGAACTTTTCCTCCAACATGCTCCGCCCGAGCTGTTCCTAGACATGGTGGCACCTCTTCTTTATAAATGTTCTGTCCGAGTGCCCTGCCCGAATGGTTCGTAGTGGAGCCTCTTCTTTAGAAAATGTTCTGCCTATTGTTTGAGACATAAACATGGATAAACATCATCTGGGAGGGGATGGGTCCAGTTCCTGACATTGGTTTAGCAGAAGGCATAGATTTATTACATTTATTTATGAGCATGATACTATTGCAAGAAACAATCGGGGCCATGATTGTCTTGAATATTGCTTTTGCCCATTCTTCTGCCATTGCCTATACTGTTTTTGCATTGATACCATTTGATACCCATCCTATGCAAGCATAAAACAACATAATGTGCAAGGCAGTGGAGAAGCAAGTACTGTATCTCACTGTACAGAGTGAATCCCCTGGGATATTTGCTTACATGAAGTGAGCAAAGTCCACGAACTAAAAAATTTCACAATATAATCCAGGTACATAAGATTACTAAATCTTCACTGAAAAGCATCAACTGCTTACATATATGTCTGTGCATTTGTCTATATGAACAAATGTATTTTGTCCAAATGACTAGCTATTGTAAACTAGGCAGAAGTGGTTCTTTAGATGCTCACTCTTAGATGTTGCAAAAAATATTACAAACAAGCCTGGAACACATTTGGAAATTTAACAGTCTCAAATGAACAGTGACAATCACTCTTCAGTGCCACTAAGAAAACAATCAGAATTTGACATGGAAAAAAAAAATACTGACAGTTGAAATCAGTTTAAAACCTGAGGTACTAAGAGTTTTCCACAATTATTATATTTCACTATTCTTTTGGCTCACCCATGTTTTTACAGTATAATGGTAATAAAAGTCAGGCATGCAGACAGGAACTTTATAATGGAAGGAAAAACTGGCTGGGCTGTGGGGATACTCTGCCAGGAAGAACAGCAAGTGAACATATTAGTCATCTGTGTATCATAAGGCACTATATCCACAGCAGGACCAAATTACTCTTCAGAAATAAACTTCCTTGACCATCATTGTTGTGATCACCACCATAAAGCCATATGAATGTTACTGATACAAACATAGACCTTTATAGTCCAGCTGAGCAGAAAAAGCCCAGATCCTAGACTAAGTCTACACATGTTAAAAAGGCAATGAAGAATGCTTTGCTGTTTCCTATGAGAAAGGGCTTTAACACAAAGAGTATTTGGGTGACATTTTGTCTCTCCTTTTTTCAGAAGTTTTTAATTGCCAGTTATATGTATTGTCATTCCCAATAGCAGAGAGCTATGGGTTCATGATAGGCCAAGAGCCCTGCAAACAGAAGTATGGGTATATTCCAGCATGTTAGCATTTTGACCAAAAAAATCTTGCTACTTGACATAAAAAAAAACCCACAAGCATTATATATCCAATCAAAGCTGACACAGCACAAGACTACTGAGAAAAGCAATGTACAATAACACAACAACTGCTTAAAAAACAACCAACCAACCAACCAAAAAGCTTTCTAGTCTGTAACACGACGCATATTCTCACAAGAAACCTGATATTTCTGTTGGTAATAGAGGATCTTCACTGAAAAGGATCAGTAGGATTATGCAGTTTAGGAAATTAACTCTCCATAAGGTTCCAGGAAGCAGTTATGGTTTCTCATACATTTTGTGAAGAAATAAACTCCTGATTTAAATGAGTTTATGATCACTTCCTAATTAAATTATAAGGTGTAAATTAAAGCTTAGTGCAATAGATCAGAGATTTCCAATACAAGTCTCAAGTCACTGCTATCTTAAATCCAAGGCTGACAAAAAAAAAAAAAAAAAAACCAATTACAACCGTAGTAGCACTTACCATTCCTCTCCATCTCTCAGAGAACCAGAATCTACTGAGTAGCTCAAAGGATAAATACTCACAGTGCTGCTCGAGGTACATCCAGCAACAGACTTGTGTTACCAGTTAAGGCTTGCCGCATCCTGCAGGAGGGCAGCAGCAGACCCACTCCCTTCATTACACACACTCTGCCAGTTTTAAGATTAGCACTACAGAAGACACAAACGCCTTTGTGTTGATCCCTGCAGTAAGGCACAGAAGACTTGGATGGATACAAGGCCCAATGCAACCTGAAAAAGTCATCAGCAGCTTATCCACTGCATCAAACTCTGTGTAAACAGCCAATGTACTAAAAGCTGTTTGAAGTTTCCTTAAATTCTCTGCACAATTGATCCATAATCATCTGAGTGCTCACTGAAGCTTAGTATCCCACTTTTTTCCATTGATTGCAAATTGCCTGTTCAGTTCCCTAACCTGTGTTTCAGCCAACATTGTGCTCAGTGGAAAAGTTTCTTGCAGTGTCTAGCTATTCTAGAAACAGTAATGCAATCACACACCGTATGCTGGTTCTGTGTTTGATTCCTTTGAGAGATACCGTTGTTGTGTTCTTTCAACCCTTGGGGGATACATAAATGGAGAGTTTACATTGAGCCCATGTCTTAAGTTCCCAAACATCTGCATGAGAGCACAGGAGAGCTCAAAAACCTATTTGAAACAAGATTGCTGAACTCATACAATTAAATCCCCACGTACCAGTGCTAACATCACAAAGATTATCATCAAATTTGGAAATAATTGGCAAATAAGCTGGCAAACCTGCTAAAGAAGCAATCAATGGGAAGGCCAAAGAAACAACTCCTCCTCCAAACAGTGGTAAGGCCAAAGACAGAGGTGGGTCGTTGTGGAGAAATATACAACAGCCACCACCACCAATGTCAGTACTTCGTTAATTAGTTTCTAGGACTAATTAGTTAATTCAGTTTCTAGGACCACCAAATACTTTTTCCTTAGAAGGCAAGAAAAACAGTAGGTGCAAATTAGCAATTCAAGTTCTGATGAAGAGCATATCCAGGTAGAAAAAAAAAATAGAAGTACTTTTAATTCATATGTAATTGTAACTGTTTTGCAAGGAAAAAGCAGGGCTGTGTGATCCTCTTAGTGGTGATCAGGGAAAGAAACAATTACGTAAATATCACATCTGTCCAAACTAAAACACTTGTTTGAAACATTTAAACCAACTGTGTTCTAGAGAGAAAAAAAAACAGTTCAAAACTATTTATGTAAACAACAGCAACAGCTTCAATAAATATTTTAATACCCGTTCCATTGACATTTCTTCCCTCAAGTCAGTAAGCAGGTATGTAGCCTTTGGGGTAGGGCTTTTATTTGTTTTAAATTAAAAAAAAAGGAAGATCTAGTAACCATGAATTCCTCTCAAATAAGAGGTTTCAGGACACAGGGGTGTGTGCTATTTTCTTCATAGATGGGCCTAAACAAAGGCTGTCCAGACTTCACTATGATGAATGCTCTTCCTTGAACTATGTGAACTCAAACTACTTTAAAATTTGCATGTCAATTTAAACAAATAAACACAGCATCCTAGCATGACACTGATAATGAGAAAAATCAACAAAGCCTAGTCTAAAAACTTCATTGATTCATAAGGGTTTTTTAGAGTTAGAAAGTGCATTGGTGCCTTGTATCTTCCCTACCAGTTGCAGTGGTCTGCAGGGAAAGTTTTTTTTCTTGACTAGCAAATGCACAGTTGTCTTGAGCTCACACAAAACAGTTTTCAAAGGAAACCCCATTAAACTGGAACACATTGGTTGTACTTATTTTGTTTCTAGCAGAACAGCGACATGAAATTCTGAGTTTAATTAAGCTTAAAAATACAATGCTGTCTTTAAAACCAAGTACCTATATTTCTCATTCTCCTTCCTCCATCTTTCACAGCTTGTTTTTTAAGGCTCAGAAAATCCTCTGCTCAGAGAAGACAGGAAACTTGTAACTAGCTTGCAAGTGAGGTTATCTACAACTGCTTTGAAAAGATGCTAAGTACTTTTCAAGTTCTCTCTCTATTTTAAACTTTTTGCGAGGAAGCTTTCCATTTTGTTGTTTAACCCTCATGATACACGGGGCCCGCGACTGGTGCTACACAGGTGCCAGATTGTGGCTGTCCCTCTCACCCCACAACATTTTCCTGATGCCACTGAGCAGAAAGTTTTAGGCTACTATCCAGCCATCTTGCAAAGAGCTTCAACGTAACTTCAGAAGATGAGTACTCTCATTAACTTTAACAGACAGCCTGTGTGCTTAGACGTGGTCATGCACATGTTGTAAAATCAGATCACTAGTTCACTACTATCATTTAAAAGTTTATAAACATCCTCACAAGACAAAGGAAAAAACAAACACACTCCACTAGTGAACATTAATGGCTCTTATTCCTTCGAAAAAATGGTAGACCTCAGTACCAAAGAAATTCATGCACCTGTTCACCTTCCTAAATTAAAGCACTTTTTGTCATTCTTTTTCCTCCATAAACAGAATTAAGTTCAGTAACTCAACACAGGTACACCTAGTATTTCAACCTTCCTCTACTTGCATGCGCACACAATTATCTACTACAATAAAGAATGACAGAACATGAGCAGGATATTCCACTGTGCTGCACACACTGTGTAAGTTATTGTTTCACTGTTCATTCACTGGAAAGATGCTTTTCAGCATGTTTATTGTTTTATCTTTCTTTTCATCCATTCATTGGTGTATGTACTGATATTAGAAGAGTTATAAGAGAGGTTTTAAATATCAGAGGAATCAGGTCGGTGTCTTTTTCCTCAGAGAAGCCCTGAAATTAGAGGTGGTGGGAAGTACTGCTTGAGCAATTACTACCAGGTTGCACTGCAGCAAAAGACTCAAAGAAATCTGCAACAGAAGGCATAACGCCAGTAGATCCTTCACTGACACTTCTCTCACAACAAGATGACCTATTACATGAATAGAAACCAAATTAAATTTCAGAAATCCTACACTGAAAATGGTTAGCAGGTAGCAGAATATTCTGTCAAATAATCATTACAGGCTTGCTCTACCCTTCTGGTCTCCCCAAAGCTCGCTCTTTTAGCCACTGTTGAGGGAGAAGAAAAAAAAAAATAAAAAGAAACTTCTCAAAGACAGCCTTCTGAAAAAAAACTTGCACTGCAGTCAAACAATTCCCCCCATGAACACCACCCTAATGTCTTTAAATTCACATCTAATTATTTTCATTTTCTTATTACCAGAAATTATTACTTTTTCTGGAATAAATGCAGTGGAGGAATACAAATTCTGCCTTTTGCTGCCACCTCCTAAGACATAAACATGGGCCTTAAATATCGTGGCACAAGTTTATTAAAAGAGAGAACAATAAGTTAGCTCAAAGAGTTTGCTACTACAGTTTAGCATGTATTATAGTAAAAGCTGAATAAACAAGTTACAGTAGCACAGGGTACATAGGTACTGCATAATACAACATTGTGATGCATGAACAAGACACCAACAATATGATCCCAAATTCTAGATACTGGAAAAAGGATTTCTGATTCTGGATTTTCTTTCTTAACTAAAAAATACAAAACCCATACTAGACTCCTTAGTTCAAGTTTACGCAAGCTGATGGAAAAAAACAAAATGGACAGGAATGGAATAAAATCAAGAGCCAGCAATGCAGTTTATGCAGGTCTGACAGAAAATAGCAGAAAATAAGTATTTAAGGGCTCTAAGCATTATGGGCTCCAAAATAAGTATTTACAGGCTCTAAGATCAGGCCAGACTCACACTAAAATTCAGCCCAAAGCAAGGTTTTGCAGCCAAATTCTGCACTTCCAAAGCCATGTTTTATAGGCGAGAGCAGCTGACTCAACTACAACTTTATAAAGAGCATTTCTGCAGTCGCCTTCCACCTCTGAAGGAAGTCCTACCATACTGTCAAACAAACTTCAGAGCTATCTGCTGGTGTACTTACATATCACTTTCACTCCCATGGTTCTCTTGTATTTGAGCAGTGCTTGAGGACTCTAAAGCCAGCAGAAATGCTGCCATCACAATGAGTACTTACAAGGGCTGCAGCAGGTAACAATTCAGGATACGCAAGACCATTAATTGATTATTCTACATTTAGCTGCAGCAGGCAATCATAGCTACATGCTGAGCTATGGCAGTTACTTTCCAAGCAAACACTTCCCTAACTGAACGCCCCTGTACTTTCAAAACAGCCTCACCTTTTTTTAAATAACCCTTTAAAAGAAAAAACATATCCTGCAGAAAATTGTTTCTTCTTTCAAAAACGACATCCAGCTGTGAGGATTTGACAGGAATGATAATTTCACTAGTATAGCTACAGTACACAAACCATCCCATATATATTCTTTCCATTCATGTTTTAAAATCTCTATTACCAGCTTCTCTGTAGGTGCCTTCCAACTTACTGCCTATTCTCCTATTTCCTAATACTAAAACAGATTCACAGTACAAATATTTTGTACTACAGAAATCTTTACCTTGCTTGTAAGTCTAATTCCAGCCTTCTTTTTACTGTTAGTAAGGGCTTACTGCAGCAGGCTATGATTTTTTCAAGTTCTTTTAACTTATAAAACATGTAATACTACATTCCTATGACAAAAACCTTGGTAGATCAATATAGACAAAGTTTTAATAAAAAACCCCCCACAATCTGTAGGCTATTATTTTGGCTTTCATTTTTTAAATCCAGCTTTGATAATTTTGAAAATATCTCCCCAAGAAATTCTATGACCAACCTCTCATAAGAGCTTGTGACATATTTGCATTTTGAGACTTTGGAATTAGCAAAAGATATAAATTGTACATTTTCATCACTTCTACATCTCCAGCATCTTGGCAAGCCCAAGTTAATTGTCACTCAGAATGCCTTCACTTTTAATTCTTTTTACTCTGAAAAAAGGCAAGCAAAGCTAACAGAAACTCAACTGGTCAAGTGCACAGAAGAAAAGCACATGCATGTCCAAGCAGCCAGCACGTGGCTGAACATGTATTTCTCAGTTTTAGAATTTTCAAATAAACTCTTGTAATACAGGCCTTCACCTGATACAGAAAACAGCAGTGTACAGACATTTCACAAAATTATTGTACCAACGAATATTGTCAAACAGATCTGGAAAGTTTTGCCATTTCCTAATACTTAAAAACGTGTATCTTCCCAATTACCAAGGAAAAATCAAAGTTTGTCATGCTCTCATTATAAAAGATGAGAGACCACAAACAAAGTAATAAATAGTTAAATGGCAACTACAGTGTATTTCTTTGATCAAAACTGTTTAAAACAGGAAGTCTATAAGAAAGCCTAGGTCTGATATTTTTCCCATTTGAAAATCAAAGTTCTTCCCATTTTTCTCAGAGTAAAGTTTAGTATTTTCTTGAGGCCATATAGTGTTTGTTTCCTGCCCTGACTTTGTTAGTTAACCTTACCTAGTAAGTCCAAAGGAATCGACTGTAGCTCACATAGCATCAGCTGTGACAGGACCCTGTTGTTTACAGAACCTAATCCAGCAGGAAAGTTGCAAGTACCATGGTACTACGGCATTGCAGAGCTCAGATTCAGTACAACTCTTTTAAAATCCCACATTGAGTGTTATTTGTGACATTTCACGTTGGCTCTTCCGTAAAATACAAAATCATCCTTCAAGTGAGATCAAATATGTTGTATTAGCAACCAAGAATAAAAGCAAGCACACGGACAAGCAGCTCTTCACACAGGAGATACTTTGAAATGTGCTATAACCGCATATTAGAAGAAGTAATGAGCACCAAATTAGGAAGGGTGGCAATATTTTTTTCTATTCCAGTGTTTTAATTAGGGAAGGAGGTGAGGGAAGAAGGAGGGGTTACTGGGAAAGAGGACTGGTTTTAACATTCAAGGTTTTAATTGAGTCTGTAGCTGAGAAATACCAGAAATGGGCATACTCCAGAAGTGGGCTCACACCTAAAAAGTTTACCTGAAATTTCAGGAGGTATTTTTGTGTTGCCTCGGTGAGTCACTGAGTCAATACCATGAACTACTCAGACCAAAAAAAGCAAATTTTCTATTTCTTCATGAGAATGGGATG